>NW_003210576.1:0-1025 GCF_000006405.1 Perkinsus marinus ATCC 50983 | reverse complement strand
AGCGCCATGGTGATGCTAAAGCGCTACAGATGGCAGTCGGTGAGTGGCGATGACCGTGGAGTGGTAGTACTATTCATTGCCTCTGCAGCCACCAGAAGGACAATGCATGTTCGAGCCATGGACCATTCATCATCCATCGTCGAGGAGGCCTCTATGACGCCTCCTTCTGAGGGATCGGAAGATGACGAGGAGCCTGTCGCTAAGAGGAGTCGGGATGACGGACAGCTCTGTAACCCCTAGTTGCTTCCAGCACTGTCATGCTTCCCCCTGTTCAGATGAGACAATATCAGCGTTGGCTCAGCTGGCCAGCGACCCTGTTCTCGGTCAGCCAGGCCCGCCAGATCATCTGGCGACTGTGGAGGACTGCCTGGCTCTGTGCGACCTCGGCACGGTACTGCTCAGCTGCACTTGTACTTATGATGATGTGTCCGTTGTAGTTGGGAGCACATCCCCTGACACCCGAGGCTGAGCGAGAGGTAGCCGAGGCAGTATTGCCTCCACTACCCTCGGGAGATCATGCAAGCTCGGATCGGCCCAGTGGGGTAGGGCCGCTTTTTACGGTGTATTAGTATCTTGAGCACCTCATACAGATACAGGGAGTGACCTGGAATCCACTTAGCCGTACATGGGCGACACGTTGGCGGGAAGCTGAAGGGCAGCAACGGAGCAAGAGCTTCGCCTTGTCCAAATATGGAGATGACGGGGCATTCAGGCTCGCTATCAGGTTGAGGAAGGTACTGGGATCGGCAATGGGTCCTCGTGTGATGCTGCTCTCATCAGCTCCTCGAAGACCTGGGCTTTGTCTCGTCGCATATGGGTCGACCGTCGGAGCGGGGTACTCCCCCAGTGGAGGCTCTGCCACCGAGTACAGAGGCCTGGATACCCAGCGCTATACCAGTGGCTGAGGAGCAGACCTCGGAGGCGGCGGTGATACCACATCACGTGCCTGGTGCTAAGATGAGAAGTGGCGTGCCTGGCGTTACCTTCATGAGACTTATCAGATGTGGGTTGCGAGATGGCGAGAG
>NW_003206544.1:0-1976 GCF_000006405.1 Perkinsus marinus ATCC 50983 | reverse complement strand
AATCGGCGAGTAAGCCGACAGTGTGTGAAGACGGGACTTCTTTCCCGCACATTTGGTAAATTAAGCTGTAATCACAGCTTAATTTTTCCTCACTTTTTCCTTAATTTTTCAATACAACACTTGTAGACCTTGTATACTCCCGTCTCAGTGCTTTTGCTTGTGTAAGCCTCCTGCAGCCGGGTGTCGAAGAGTGTTTGGAGTCGAGACTTCAGCTCTTTAGGCCATCTACCTCCGCCCTCAAATGGTAGACTCAGCCGTGTGAGAACCAGCCCATAATACGGCCCCGGCGCCATTAAATTGGAAATCACCCTTAAAGAGAATTTTAACTTCATCTGCTTCAGCTTCAACCCTGCCTCCCCTAATTGAAGTTTACTTGCGCAACTGGGCTGCCGCTGATGACTCGGCCCCACATCGAGTCATATCACACAACACATTGTGTAGCCTACACAGTGCAGATTGCATAGAGGCTTTGTTGTAGAGCTACGTTTGGATAAGCTTGCACCTCCTGTAAAAGCCGTGCCGCCCTTCCTGAGGTGTGACGCGACCATCCTTAGACTTTGCAGACCTCCTTAGAAATCTTCGCGTTATCCTTAGATTTTTCCGGCTTCCTTAGGAAATGCAGACCTCCTTAGAAAACTTACACTCTCCTTAGATTTTTGCTGTTCACCAGAGTTCGTGTTACATACCGGGTGTTCAAAAAAGCCTTTGTCAAACCCAGGAGCTCTCCCAGGAGAGGAGTGGGCAAAAACGCGTTCAATGAACTACGCTCAGGAGCGCTCCCATGATCACTCTGAAGAGTGCTCCTCGGCATGTTCAATAAGTACTTTCCGGCGGAAAGTTTCCGCTCGCCCGAGAGTGCTCTTAGGATTGCGTTTTCCAGGAGAGTTCTCATCGCTCCTGAAATCGTGCTCACAGGATTTGAGGCGCGCGCTCATTGATTTTGGCGATGGGGGCGCGCGCTCGGTCCACCGATCAGTCCACCGATGGGAGATCACCGTCCTCCTACTCTGGTATGTAGGAGGTCGACTGACCTGAGCTCTGCTCCCCCATCGTTGTAGGAGCGACGGTCAGTTTATAGAGCGCACTCAGCAACCGGAGCGTTGGTGTGCGCGAGTAAAGTGATCAAGTCATAGCGTGCATCGATCAGAGGATCGATTGATAGCCACAGCTGGGACTTCGATGGTATCGGTGGCAGCGAGGCTTCATGGCTCACATGGCGTCCTCGAACTGTCTTCTGCTTTTCCCTCCCTCCCACCCGGGGGAGATCACCGTCCTCCTACTCTGGTATGTAGGAGGTCGACTGACCTGAGCTCTGCTCCCCCATCGTTGTAGGAGCGACGGTCAGTTTAGTGGAGCGTAGTGACGTTAGTTGTACAATTCCACGAGTTGAGGTCGGAGTGAGCCCCACCGCCGGTGGGCCGGGTCTTACCGAAATCTAAAGTACGTCCTTAAGAACGTGGGTTAGTGATACAAATTAACCCCCTTATTCACCGTTCTTGAAAAAATAGCGTTAGATCTTAAGGTTTCTTAGTAGTAAATTTACCCCTTCTTGTTTGTTACTAACAAACAAGAAGGGGTAAGTTTACTCAAGTTCCACTAATAAATTGTTAGTGAAACGATCTAACCTTAGTTTCTTGAGTTTTCTCCCGTCTTAAGGTATGTGGTTAGTCACTAACCGCCTACTAGATCCTCTTTCATTAGTGAAAGAGGCTCGTTGTTTCCAACTGTCAAAGATGCTAAGTACAAAAGTAATCGATCAAAAGTTGCGCTACGAGCGGAGCGATACAAAGAGATCTCTCAAGAGCGGTTTTGAAGCGCGCTTTTCAAGGCTCTGTTATTTGAACAGATTTTTTGCTGACTCCCAGGAGAGCTCCTGACATATTTCGGGAGCGCGTTAGTTGAACGTGATTTCAAGAGAACACTGCAAAAGCGCTATTCAACAGCACTCTCAGGAGCCTATTTTATGTTGTTTCTTG
>NW_003212869.1:0-1163 GCF_000006405.1 Perkinsus marinus ATCC 50983 | reverse complement strand
GTAACGCATCTCTCCGCTATGATTTTGAAGCACTCATCGACAGTTTGGCCGAGTGGTCTAAGGCGCTGGCTTAAGGCGCCAGTCCGAAAGGGCGTGGGTTCGAACCCCACAGCTGTCAGCATATATACATGACTGGTCTTATATTAAGAACCGAGACCCTTTCAGAAGCGAGGTAGTGCAAGACCAAAACCTTTTGATCGATATTGTGCCATCGCACCTCGCAGAATCCGTTCAATCGATTTTTTGTGTCCTCTGGTTTGGCAGAGCGATGCATCACCTCGGCTATGAATCCTGAAGCACTCATCGACAGTTTGGCCGAGTGGTCCAAGGCGCTGGCTTTAGGCGTCAGTCCGAAAGGGCGTGGGTTCGAACTCCACAGCTGTCAGTCTATATACCTGACTGGTCTTATATTAAGAACCGAGACCCTTTCAGAAGCGAGGTAGTGCAAGACCAAAACCTTTTGATCGATATTGTGCCATCGCACCTCGCAGAATCCGTTCAATCCATTTTTTGTGTCCTCTGGTTTGGCAGAGCGATGCATCACCTCGGCTATGAATCTTGAAGCACTCATCGACAGTTTGGCCGAGTGGTCTAAGGCGCTGGCTTAAGGCGCCAGTCCGAAAGGGCGTGGGTTCGAACCCCACAGCTGTCAGTCTATATACCTGATTGGTGTTATATTGAGAACCCAGACCTTTTCAGAAGCGAGGTAGTGCAAGATCAAAACCTTCTGATCGATATTGCGCCATCGCACCTCGCAGAAACCGTTCAACCCATTTTTGTGTCCTCTGGTTTGGCAGAGCGATGCATCACCTCGGCTATGAATCGTGAAACACTCATCGACAGTTTGGCCGAGTGGTCCAAGGCGCTGGCTTTAGGCGTCAGTCCGAAAGGGCGTGGGTTAGAACCCCACAGCTGTCAGTCTATATACCTGACTGGTCTTATATTAAGAACCGAGACCCTTTCAGAAGCGAGGTAGTGCAAGACCAAAACCTTTTGATCGATATTGTGCCATCGCACCTCGCAGAATCCGTTCAATCCATTTTTTGTGTCCTCTGGTTTGGCAGAGCGATGCATCACCTCGGCTATGAATCTTGAAGCACTCATCGACAGTTTGGCCGAGTGGTCTAAGGCGCTGGCTTCAGGCGTCAGTCCGCAAGGGCGTG
>NW_003205869.1:0-2351 GCF_000006405.1 Perkinsus marinus ATCC 50983 | reverse complement strand
ACGATACAAGACAGCATAGAAGCCGTTTTTAGAGGTAAGCTCATATCCTATCAACGCAGACAAAGTCCAGCTATATATAAGGACGTTGCTTTCACTGAAGGCAAAGCCGAATAGCAACACTATCTCTCAGTATGTGACTAGTTTCAAGACATTATCGGCAATTGAGTGATACCCTCATTCAGATAGTCAGGATGAACTTCTGGTGAAGAGGGCGTTGGCCACGAAAAGTCAGAGAATCAGCGGTCGTTAGCGCTAAGGAAGCTCCAATAATCTCGGGTGAATCGGTTAGAGCTATAGTGAACTTGCAAATTACTGCTGGATCGGTAAGTGACCAGCTAAAAGTGTGAACGCTTATGAGCATGGGAATTGTAAGCAGGCTGGATGAAACTTGGAATCTAAGGGGAATGGTTGTTTACGTAACACAATCAACGACTCATTTGAGAGCGATTATTGATATTTGGAACCCGGAATTATGGATATTTGATATCCAAGGAAAGGAAAGAGAACTTGGTTGCTGATGATTTAAGAATCTTTCCTGATATACGCAAGACGACTGTTGGGACAACTTTGTGTATAGACGTATCATGCGTTGATATTGTCTCTGTGTGGTAGCTGCGTAGCCTAGCACTGAGTTAGTCTGTATAAGACTGAGTAGGACTTGAGACTTCTACTGTAGAAGCAAGGCTTATCTATAAGTATTTGGTTATTCTCCGTGGGTCGGTAGACTTCTGTGTATTCCTTTAAGTTGCTGGGTTTACACTATACTCTATTGATTGGATATAAACATTGGACAAGTATCTTCTTGTGTAACTAAGTATGGTAAATGGTTCTGGACAAACGGCTGAGTCGACAGTGAATGGTACTCCCCCAGCCAGGCATCCCGGTTCAGGAGATCGTCTCGGCTCCCAACAATTGGTAGCAGCTCCTTGTTGGACCCCTCCTCTTTTGGGTCAGCTTCGTCGTGAACAGTGGGAGAGTCTATGTTATTTACGGAATGTGCCTATACCTCTAACTCGTGATGAAGTTTATACTCTTCTCATGAGTAGTGAGCAAGGTATCGGTATTCATAGTGAGACTGAGTCTACCCTTTATCAACAAGCTTACAGAAGATTGTATGGTAGGGAGCCTCCTATGGATCCGACTTCTCCCCTCGGTCAGCGAGATGTGGTTTCTCCTGAACCACCTGTTTCTGGTACTGTGTCCAATGATTCTACTCCTGCTGAAACCACTCTGGTAGAGCGAGTTCCTAGCAAGGAATCGGAGGATAAAGAAGGTATTCCCCAAGATGATACCTCTGAGAAAGTTGAAGGTATACGGTTGCAGCGAATAGCTGCCACCGAACACAATTCTCAATCAGTGAGTTCATCTGTGGGTAATATACCTTCTGGTTCGAGTTCTTCAACTTTGAAGAAAGATCCCTCTATTGAAGATAGAGACACTGAGTCTATTACTCAGTTGATAACTCGGTTATCTGGTATGGAAAGTAGGTTATCGGTACAACTACAGAGTCAGAAGTCATCGCAAGAAGAGATTAATGCTGTTATCTTTTCTCGGTTAGACTCTCTGTCATCTGGAATTGACAATATCGGTAACAGTATAAAAGGTGTTACTGGTGGGTCTATAATGGAATCAAGGCTACCAGCGTACACTCCTTCTGTGGGTACTCCTCGTAAAGAATCTGCTAATGATACTGTATCCTTTGCGGGAGGTATGCCTACTGATAAGTTTGTTACTCAGCGTGTCAAGGCTCCAGAAGTCAGTAAGGCCAAATATAGTGGACCTTCTCAAAGATATCCTGGGATTGACAACGTTGATGCCAATGTTTCTGATGAACACTGGCAGGTTCCTAGATTGAGTTCTGCAAGAAAGCCTGCGTCTGTATATAAGGCAGACCCGAGGTTACAAGGTAGTCCATATACTAAGTCCCCTATGGATGAGGGTCCTAGATTTGGGCAACCACCTATGACTACTGATTCGAAGAGAGTGCCTACTGTGGTTTCGCTGGGTTCAAGGTTTATGAATATTGCTACTGAGAATCCGGTGAAAGCTCAAGCTAGGCATAATTTGGGTTATCGTATGCCCAAGAGAGGATATCTGGCTTCCTTTTGGTCACTACCACCGTCATGGCAACGTGAGAGACCTTCTGATCTACCAGTGAGTGGTACTGACGAAGAACTAACTCTGGGCCAACTTGACTTCGTTAAAGACCGTGTTGACCAAGCTTCTGCGAAATTGGTATCACAGGTGAAGAAACTGCGTAGTGGTCCGTACAAGGGTGCTACTGATAAGAGATCTTGGGCTACTGTGGAGCGTGAGATTATTGAGCACTTGAATAAAGCGTCTCTCAATAT
>NW_003210945.1:0-1533 GCF_000006405.1 Perkinsus marinus ATCC 50983 | reverse complement strand
AAAAGTTTGAAGGGAAGCTCCCACTTCAAGGCCTTTCCAGAGGAAGTCTACTGATTTCAAACGGAGTAGTCCTCCTAAATCTAAGCTAGGGATGGAATACGATGATCTACACTCTAGATCAATCATACGTACAATGTACAACATTGTACGATGATGAGGAGATTTCGATCGAAATTGGACCTGGAAGGAAATGGGTCGAGTTAGCGTTATGAATTCCGAGCATAGATGTTAGGAGTTATACCTGCGGTAAGAGGGGGGGGGGGTCAAATCGACCATCAAATCTTCCATAGTAGGATCCGGTATTCTCGATGGTGCCGAATTGCCGAATAGAAGTCTACACGACAGCTTCCGCGTTGTAGAATGAATAGAAATGGTATGCTCGCAGGGAAAGAGCACATTGGGCGAATTAGGTATCGAAAATCAATTTGATTTAATCAAATAGAAACAGTTGAGGAAAGCATCACGATAGGTTGAAAGGAATGTGAACGCGCAGGATATCGCGAGAAAAACGTTTCTGAAATTACCTGGGTTTGAGAGGTATTGAGCGGGAGTGCTCGTTGGGAATGAAGGAGTAGAAACTACACAGAAAGGAAGAGGTTATGGAGAGGAGCAGAATGATAGGTACATAGCCGTATCAGACTGTGATATTAATAATACTTTCATGCTACTTAAGGAGTTACTTAAGAAGTACTCAACTCATTTCACAACGTTTAGGAGCAACTTAAGGAGCTCCTTAACTTAAGGCGTACTTAAGTATCTACTTAACCATGGTTACAGCCTGTAACTTACAGGTATAGAATAGAGTTACATATTTAGTAACTAAATTTTAGTTTTATGGTGTAAATGCTCGAGTGGTTAGGTTGTTCGTTTACCATACGATCGACGCAGGTAAGAGTCTGAGGTGTGCTGTTTCTATGGTCGTTTGCTGTTTCGCAACGACTTTCCTCGATCATGGGTAAGGTATCAATGGTAAGTTACCACTGGTAACGAGCTGCAAGGGGGTTCCCCACGAATTACAATGTTAGCTAGAATAAGTCACTCAACGGTCCGCTAAGTAGAAAATATACTCATGTGAACTCAACGGTGACGCAAATCACTGAAATATCACTAAGTCGCTGCAACTATCTGCGAACGTAGCTCTTGCGAAGAGCGTTCCCGACACCATCCATTGGAGCATCTGGGTCAATCAGAGTTATTCGAGATGGCTGTGATTGACCCAGATCCTCATCTCCTGTTCACAAGCAGCAAGCATTGCCTCCTCGACGTTTTGCAGTGGCTGATTCTTAAAGGTGACCATATTGTGAAGTTCGGTTCGGCTTTTGCTGCGTGAAGGAAATGAACTCTTGGCTCGATTCCTTTGCCTCTCTGGACAAGAGGGAGAGCAGCGTGCTGCCATTCGTAAGGTCTCCGGTTCGAGCCCTGCGAGATGCAATATCTAAGCATCGTACTTCAAAGGGTTCCTGGTTCAACCCCTGTGGGCTGCAATATTCAAACACGGTACTTAAGTATCTGTTTAGGTAGGGTCGGCTCTAC
>NW_003210710.1:0-1068 GCF_000006405.1 Perkinsus marinus ATCC 50983 | reverse complement strand
AGCAGTGTTGTACACCGTGCTCAATGCTACAAGAAAAAGGCTAGGTCAGGCTTCGGCCTGACCAAAATTCAAGCTGCTATACCTCTGGCTGCATTGACTTGTGGTCAGAGTGTATGGTGATCATAGCAATTGCAAGTATTGGGCTCGATAAATCCTTTGAAGACGACTTAATTGCATCCGGGTATTGTAAGTGTTGAGAGTAGGCTTAGTCTTACGATCCACTGAGATTCATCCCGTGTTGCGCCGATTTGTCTCCTCCTATTCTATTTCCATCTACGGACTCGATTTAAAAAGGCGGATTACTCCACACTCAAGAGCTTCTGAGAGCTCTGGTGTGGGGCACGGTTGAGTTGGATCGCGGTATAGTGTCCTGATGAGCGTTTGAAGTTGGATGGAGGATCATACCTTATGGGTTGAAAATCCTCGACTTGTCCAAATTTGGGTGTGCGCGGTTGGGGGTAACTTGGCTTTTTGGTCGACTTTATGATCGCCAGCGGCCATACTGCGTCGAATACACCGGATCCCATCCGAACTCCGAAGTTAAGCGGCGCAAGGCCCGGATAGTACTGGGGTGGGGGACCGCCCGGGAAGTCCTTAGGGTGCTGCTGGCTTTTTGCAAAAGTCGTACATTTTTTTACAAACCCCCTCCCCACCCCCTTGGACATTGTTCCTCTTTTGTCTTGTATTGTGAAGCAGCCTATGCTAGCCCACAGAAGAGTCCAGTAGTTCAATAGAGAGACAAGTGAACATAGTTTATAACATTGTCCAAGGGGTGGAGGGGGATGCGCGAAATCGATGTGCACGTTTGGTCAAAGATGCTCGCGAAAGCTGCACATCAATTTCGCACATGGGCGAAATTGACTTGCAGGTGGGTATAAAAGTTGATGTAGGCCATGTGGCTCGATTTCAACCATATGGGTATGCTTCTGAGGATGGGGTGTTACAGTGGACCATATGTGGTAGGTCATTTGGAAATGTCACCAAAATGGTCTAAATCTGCGCATTCCATTTAAGTGAATTTAAGTGAAATTTAAGTGAATTTTACTTAAAATTGACCTTTTCGTGCGC
>NW_003212689.1:0-1346 GCF_000006405.1 Perkinsus marinus ATCC 50983 | reverse complement strand
CATGGATGGCATCCATGAGGTTCCTGGCAAATCTATCTGCTGATCGAGGGAGCTGCTTCTCAGCTCTCGCTGCTCCTCGACCAACCTCTCTATCGCTTCCTGGAATGACTCGCCAGGTGTCTCTCCCCTGGCTGGCCGTGGGTCCCATGGTCGCTCGCATCGTCAGATTCTTCTCCAAGCGACACGAAGCCCTCGGGACGCTCTCGAGCCTCGTCAAGTTGCTCCTCCTCCCTCCTCAGCTCTTCCTCGGTAGGATGTTCAGGAGGGGCCTCAAACTCAACTTTCCCCGCGGGGTCGTCATGGCGGTCTTGCTCATGGTGATGCTCTCTACGCTGCCTACGACGGGCCCTCTGTGTGGTGGCATCGTTCCCAGCTCCGGGAGCGTCAGCTCGATCGTGCTCATCAGTTGGGGTATCGTGTGATCCCACAGGTGTCGCCATGTTGTGCAACTCGACACTTGTAGCCGATGTGATGTGAAAGCAAGGATACTTATTGAGCGGTTGGCCTGGTTTTAGCTACGGAAAAATCGATCAATTCACGTGTGCAGGCCACCTTGCACACAGCCTTGTGCGTCACCTTCACGCACCAATCACAGCAACCTGACGATGTGGTCATCTTTCCCAGATGACTCAGCGAAAGAAAATTGATTTGTGACAGAAATAGCTGATAATAATATCAGGTAACCATGCCATCTATGAATGTAAAAAGACATGCATAGAGAGCATGAAGAGACATTGTCTCCGAGACAGCAATGCACACGGTACTCGTGACACAATGCAGCGAGGCTAGCAAAATGGGAAATCTGAGGCCCGAACACTTAGGGTCGCAGATCATGGGGAGCTTATGAGTCGCCTGCTACGTGCTGCTTATTGCAATAGTATTCATTTTCAATCAAGCTACGTTTACTATTACGGCTAATGTACCTGAAATTACATATAGTCAGCACAAGGGAAGTATCAAGTGAAAGGCCTACATAAGACGATTGATAGCGATTCGTTCCGCGATCGTAGCTGATGTTAGATAAGGGTAGTCGCTTTCTACGTCACGGAGGATACCCAAACTCTTCGGGACTTCATTGACTTGCGTCATCTGCCACAACCATCAATATTCACGGACGAGAACTGACACTCACTGTTCCAATCTCATCGTCGGAAGCACACCTGGGTCGATGGGAACCTACCAACAGCCTCACAACAAATCTATACTGTATAGAAGACGGACTTATCGAACCCTGTACAACAATGCTGATATTCATAGTCCTAATCAGGTCCTCGGTGATCTCCACAGGGGCGCCAATTATAACCTCATCGACATGCTTGCATGCGCTCACGTTCAATACCTGATGG
>NW_003214830.1:14748-17506 GCF_000006405.1 Perkinsus marinus ATCC 50983 | reverse complement strand
ACAGATCATGCTCATCGATCTGCATACTCTGAACGATCTGGGTCAGATGCAGAGCTCGAGTACAGCATACGAGACGCTCAGTAAAGCTGGTTCACGGCTATCATATATCCTCGGTACTATGCCTAGCTTTCGGCATCTATTACTTCTACCTGGCTCTGGCACGATGCATGTGGTTTGTTGTAGTCTCGTATTACAGATCGTCTGTATCATAGCCTCATTAACAGAGTATATCCCCCATGGGGCGCTGCTACCCTCGTCGGTCATATTCGCCTATTCTGCATGGTTATCAGCTCCTGATGCGGGTTTGCAAGGTGTCGTCGGATGGATACTCTACGCCTTTACTACGATATATGCCATGACCAAGGCTAAGGGCGATTCTTCAGTTGCTGGTAACAATTCCAGCCACCTCAGTGAATCATTGAGTAATGTTGATCAATCGGAACCACAAATACGTCAACAGGATCCCCCGGACAATGAAACAGCTAAGTCATTGTCCGTCCTCCATGTCTGTGGTACATTAATTGGGCTCTACTTAGCACCAGCTATATCAGGGGTCCTGCCCGACTGGCTCTGTCCATCAGCCGCGGTCACAGTCACTCTACTGTACGCATGGACTCTCGTAGCACCCCTCATAGTAACAAGTAGGGCTTTTTGATCACTAAGTTCGCCCTTGATCCACCGTATATGCCAGCATTCTCAATCAATACCGTTCGCCGAGTTTATCATAGTGGCGCCTCCGTGTGAGTCTGTCTCGTTGAGGCTTATCTATACTGTGGTCCATGACCGAGAATATATAGCTGTGTACTAGTATGGACCAGCGATCTTCAGCTCCGCCTGAAGCTACAGTGAAGGGAGTAGCCAATAGGAAAAAGTGCTGGAAAGCTCGTGATGACTTCTTCCAGTGCCTCAATGATAATAACGAAGTGAGCTCTTATTCCCGCTCATCAGTAGCTGCCTCTCTATCAGGATGAGGAGAAGTGCCGAGAATCCAAGGAAGTTTTCCATTCGGATTGCCTACCGACTTGGTAAGATTTTGACAGAGAGTGAATCGTACAATTTGTGGGCATGGTGACTGGCTTGAGGTTATTCTCCACTGGTTGAACTTACCTAATTCGCTTGTTGCCATATTCGAAGTATGTAATGTGGGTGTTCATGCAGTCGATAGACGGTGACTCAGTCTCTGGATGATCCCACGTCTTGTAAGCGGTATCTATCTCAGGGTCAAGCATTTCACATTACAGCGGCAGGTACGCTGACAACATGCATATTGAGGTGTTTAACGTTTCAGAAATGATTTAGAGCTCAGTGTTCGGGGATTCAATCTGTCTACTCTCAATGCGTATAATATGGGGTTGATAACACAATCTTCAATCATAGACCATGTTGAGTGATGAGAGCCAGCATACTGTGGGTTACACTTTTCAGATTCCGAGACGTATGGTAACTTGAAGTCGATTCCATGATCAGGCTCTCATTCTGTCACCTGGGCTGGTCAATATCGTCCTCAACTTGCACTCTCTGCTATCAGCATGTTCGATAATATCGGGTTGGATATGCACACGAAGTAATAGGTCGACGAGTCATGGGGTTTTCGCAACTAGAGAATTACATGGTCGTCACTACTGGATTCCGATTTGCTGGGTCTTCAATTCTCAAGGTGGGGCTTAGACTACTTGCGACATTATTTCAAATCGGAGTCGACGCATAACCTCTGTAGAGGAGCGGTTCATCCAGTTTAATATTGGTTTTGCGACGACTGATCGAAATGCCTCCTCTGTTGGAGATGCGCCTTTTCTCACAAACATGACCCCCGCTGGCGAGCATAAGTAAAGCCCTTAGCCCTTTACACCAGTGTCACATCTACGGCATCACTAGTGAACCATCGGTTGATGATCGTAAATAATGGCTAATCACAGGTAATAGTCCGTATCACGTTAAGTGGATAAGGTTGTAGTGAAAGACACCCTTGAGTTACCTCTAGAAAGGCTCGATCTTGAGCCAAAAAACACCGCGAAATCCGCGGTGTCATATCAGCCGGATATTGAGTCCGCGGCGTAGGTTGCATGATATCTCACCAGGATGTATGCCTGGGAGCCGATATGAATGCGATCTCGACCTCGCCTTGAGGCCCAGGCGAGCGAAATGTCGATAAATGGTGCGTCACTCGGAGGTGACGTCGCGGACATTTCGATCTGTGCATCCAATGCCAAGCAGTGTTGCTCTGGCCACGTCTAGGACGACTCCTTACCCACCTCAAGAGCCACTTTCGACCCATACCAGTTTCATATCGTAGCTAGTTCCGGGCCATGTGACCAGGTTCCAGGGCGTCGCATGAGACTGTACGCATGCGCAAATCAGCTCACGTCACCTGCACGTGTGCATTTCGCTATCGTGGTTTTCATTATTTCCCTAGTGTTGATGGCTCGCCCTATTCTCATCGATGTTGGAATGGCCGAACAGCTTACAGCATTCGGGTTGCAGCAAGGTATCAAAAGCATACCATCTCGCTCGACGAGGAAGCGAAAAGCCAGAGCCAAGCTAGCTGCGAGAGTGAGAGATGAGCGCTTCAAAGCTGGACCATTTTGGTTCAAGCTGCTCATTTCTGAAGCAACCGCCGGCGTCATCATGGGTCACGGTGGCTCGACGCTCATCAGTCTGGAGAAAGAGACCTTGACGGCTATCAAGCTATCTCCCTATGGGTCATATTTTCGCCAATTCTAACCTTACGGTGCTTATCGTAGCTGCTCCCAGTTTGGAG
>NW_003214830.1:0-14648 GCF_000006405.1 Perkinsus marinus ATCC 50983 | reverse complement strand
GGTATGTTTTCTGCTGATGGTCTCAATTTCGATATACCCGCCCTCGCAGATGCATCCGGCCTATGGGAGGAGACATTTAACTCGTTTGTCGATGCCAAGCCCCGCGGACCAGCTGCTGTTGGTATCGATGTCACCATGGTGGCATCTCGACATGCATATGGCTTGGCTGGTCACTCGACAAGTCTTGACTTGCCCCGCTTAGAGGAACCCTATAGGATATACAATACCGATGTCTTCGAGTGGGTTAGGTTCTCTCATTACTTTTGTTGATAACGCCGCCGACCTACATAATCGGCCGCATCCTCGTTTTCTAGGTATCCAGTTGATTCACCGACGTCTTTGTATGGTGGATCGCCCTTCCTACTATCTTTCCACTACAAGGATGATCCTAATCATGAGGCCCACTTCGATCAGCCCTTCGTTACCGGACTACTATGGAATAATCCCTCGGAAACATTTGTCAAAGGTGTCCTCATTCCTGGACCGGACGGCATCATCTTGGTATTCAGTTGATACCCCGCATTATCACGAGAAGGAGATCCAGCAGCCGCTTCACGACGCTAAATCTTGGTTTCTATCGGAGTCTGGAATCGTCGACATGTTTGTCATAACTGGTCTAGAGCCGTACGAGGTAGATAATGAGATTCTGGCCATCAGAATAGCTCTTGCGTATGCAGGTCCTGTACAAATACCATACAATCACAGGCTTTCCATCTACCGTACCCATGTTTGCCTTGGGCAAGCATCAGAGTCGGTGGAACTATGATGATATCGCTGATGTGAAAAAAGTGAATCAGCAGTAGGCTTTGCTGTGATGGCTGCTTGTTCCGAGCCTTCGGATGTAGGTTCGATGCCAATGATGTTCCACTTGATGTGTTATGGCTGGATATCGAACATACCGATGGCAAACGATACTTTACTTGGGATAAGGACAGGTTCGCTGACCCTAAAGATATGCTCGACAGTGTAGTGAAGACCAAGCGGAAGATGGTGGCCATCGTGGATCCACACATTAAGGTCGATAACGACTACAGTGTATACCAAAGGTTCGAGGCTGAAAAGGGTTTCGTCCAGCTCAAGGATGGTACCGACTTCGTGGGTTCGTGTTGGCCTGGTGAATCCAAGTATCCCGACTTTACCGATCCGGCAGTGAGAGCCACTTGGTCAAAGCTATTCAATTTCACAGAGTACAAAGGGTCCGGTGAAGGTCTCTACATATGGAATGATATGAACGAGCCGTCGGTCTTCAACGGCCCCGAGATGACTATGCCTCGTGATGTGGTCCATCACTCGGGTGTTGAACACCGAGACTTACACAACTTGTACGGTATGTACGTCCATCGTGCATCTTATGAGGGAATGTTGGGCCGATCCAAAGGTAAGCGTCGACCATTCGTCCTTTCACGAAGCTTCTTTACTGGGTCGCATCGGTATGGTCCGATCTGGACTGGAGACAACATGGCTGACTTTGTTCATCTGGGTCATAGTGTGCCCATGCTTCTATCGATGGCGGTCAACGGCATGTCGTTCGTGGGTGCCGATGTGCCAGGCTTCTTCGGTAATCCCACTAATGAGCTCTTCATCCGATGGCATCAGCTGGGGGCTCTGGCATATCCATTTTATCGGGCCCATGCTCACTTGAACACCCTCAGAAGGGAGCCATGGATGCTCGGACCAGAAGCACTAGAACATGTGAGAGGAGCAGTGAGTGTGAGGTATACCCTGATGCCGATGTGGTACACCCTGTTCATGGAATACTCATTGGGTGGAAGGCCTGTAATACGCCCTCTATGGTTCGATAATCACGACGATATCAATACATTCGCGGAAGCGACTCAGAATACTCATATCATGGTAAGTGTTATCGCAGCGGCTGGCACTTCTATTGGTAAAGTGATGTAATCAGGTTGGCGACGATATATTGGTCAAGGCAGTGTCGCATTCAGTTGATAAGAGTGTGAACGATCATGTGTATCTACCACAATCTAGACACGCTCATGATGGATGGTAGGGTAGTAGTAGTAGGTCTAGCATCATTGTGGTTATGGATATCAATTAGGGCTCAGCTACGTTTTTATGCATTGTTCATCCCAGGTATGATTTCTACTCCTTTGACTGGAAGAAGGGAGGCTTGGATCACGAGTTGCGATTGCCGGCTCATTCACTACCCATGTACATGCGTGCAGGGAGTATTATCACACGGAAGATGAGGCGAAGAAGGTCCACACAGGCGATGGAGAACGATCCGTGAGCCCACAGAGTTGTTCGCATTGTAGAATATGTGAATAGTCAGATACACGATTTATATCAATTGTGCCATAGATGCTGAGGAAGGTGGTATGATGGCCCATGCTTCGGGCAGGCTCTTCATTGATGCTGGTGATGGTTATGAGTATTTGGACGGACAATTCCTCTACATGAAGCTGAATTATCGTTACAGAACATTAAAGGTAGAGTGTATTGTCGACCCGATATGATGCGACTTCCTTAGGCCGAATCTTTGAGCATTCCACTCCACCACAAGCTCGATGATAAAGGGCGGCCCACTCGAATCCACGGGAAGTTGTCTGCATGGTCTCAAGGAGGGCTTGGTGTCGAAAGACTTGTTTTTGTTGGCTCAACGGTCGCTCCAGACGTGATAAAGTATGTCGGTAGAAGCCGGGTCGGATGATATGTTCAAGTGGTCCTTTCGCATCGGCTCAACTCCAGGTATATCGATCCGAATGGTGAGCAAGACTTGCTGTTCACCATCACTGATATGGGCTTGTCCCACCCTCCACGGTACAGCTTCACTGCTACTGTACATGCAGTGCAATCGTTTCATAGGTTCCATATTGTGGTTAAACGTCCCCCGATTACACTGGGTGATTACGGTTGGCGTATCGAGTTGAGAGGACTCAATTTTGCTAAGGTTAGTGGTGGATCTTATTGTGTGAAAGACGGCTTTGGACGATAGGTCCAGAAACACCAAGAGATGGCTAGTATGGGCCCATCATATGGTAGTGGCAGCAATATCATTCGTTAATAGGGTTGTAGACAGCATGCAATGACACAGTGCGATTTCTGTTTGCCGATAGACACTTGCTATTGCGTTGGTAAAGTGTTAATGGGATAACAGGAGTTACAAGGCTTGTAGTTGAAGCTTGGGGCCAATCATTTCCTCCCCTGTGTGGGTGAAGCTCATACCCGGTTTATACCCCGTACTCAAATTAGTTACTCCAACAATCCTAATCCTGTCGAATGGGTCTACGGTGTTCGACCTGTCCTGAGTACGCTATGGAGCCGGCGTCGAGTGTCAAGCTCTCACAAGTGGACTCCTATTTGAATGATTATCCGGAAATATCGCAGGAGCGGAAGTGCCACATTGCGTCTTACAAGCTGTTCAAGGTATCATTAGGAAGTGTCATTTTCCAACGGGTCACGTTGAGAACTACACGGGCGATTAATGTACGAGAGTATGGCTGATCAGGTGTTTCTATTCGGATCCCCGATAACACCAGCTGTGGAGTACATTGGCAAGCTCTTCGTGCCAACCCTTGTACAGTTACAGCAGCAACAGCCTGCCTCTGGGGAGCTCAGCAGGATAGCAGACTCGAGTTTGACACCGGCACCCGAGTTATCGCAGACGCTCGGTAGCGACAGCGATCTTACTAAGGTAGTACCGGGCTTGTATATGGACCGCACGAGTGATGGGAAAAGCTATAATGATCAGAGTAGTCGAGCGTCTACACCTCCTCGTTTACGTGGCGGAGGCGATTCCATAACAATCCACTTCCTCGAGCCCATACGAATGTCATTAGTAATAGCATGGGGAGGCTACAGAGAGTTGTCCATTTATGTTTGGCAAACTGGAATCCAGGATTTATATTCAGATTAACCTGCGCGACGAGTACGCAGCACAAGCAGTATTATATCCTAATCTCCTGCCATACTCCAACATCCTAGTGTCGGATGCTAGTGCCGTACTAGTCAGACAGTAGCCAGGAGACACCACATCGCGGGGTGTAAATCATTATGTCAGATACATGCAGCGGACACTCACGGATAGGCTTTATACTCAACCAACACTGACGGAAATGATGAAGCTGTGGATCCTGTAAGTTAATCACGACAGATGAGACGTGGGCTTGCTTTTCTAGGTGTAGGGGCCTCGAGTAGTAGTGTCCTGAGTGTAGTTCTGAATAGTGGGTTGGACTTGCTCAACTCTTGCGTTTTCTTTTAATGACATGGTAAATATGCACAGGCGTAGCCTTTGCGAGATAGATACCAACTCGTATGTGCACTGGCCCAGTTGCATGCACTCGGACGAGTCCACGGAGACTTGAAAACTGAGAACGTCTTCATTGTCGGCGGGAGCGAGCAGGTCAGCGGGTCAGGATTACTTCCTATCTGCATTCATTGTGAAGGTTATGCTTGGTGACTTGGGCTCGTTTGGAGTGATGAAACCGGCAACCTTACCAGCAGGAGAGGCGGCTAGTGCCGTGTTCTCTTTGTTCTTTGCCACTGCATCTGGTATTGCACCTCCAGGTGGTGACCTACCCGGGATGGATCGAGAGATCTCACACAGAGGGGTAGTGGCACAGTATCCATTCATATTATTCAAGCACGTCTCCCTCCGTAGTCCTATATGGCACGGAATAGATGCTATATCGCTCCAGAAAGGTTCGATACGGATATTCGGAGCAATGGCGGCCTAGGACTTCTAACAAATGATCCAGTACTCATCGATCCAGTCAATTGACCTATGTGTATCGACGCTGTCGAGGTTTTCTCATCGACACAGCAGCAGTATGATTCCTTCAGCCTCGGCTGTTGTATCGCTGAGATCTTCAGCGCTGATCACTCCCATACAATCTTTGACTTACCGGACGCCCTCAGGATGTAATACCAGTGATCATATATATAGTTGTGACCATTCCTCCATCAGGCACTCCTTGGCCCGGAGCAGTGGTAGAAATGATAAGGAGTCCGAGGCGCATGTAGCTCAAGCAACACATCACGTTCGTGTAAGGACTACACTCCGCCCAATCTAAAGACCCAATTTCGTGTGGCATCCCCAACTACTCAACTACTGCTCATATCAACCTGAAAATTTGTATAGAAACTCTTCAAACATGAATCATGTTACACAAAATTGGGTCTTTATATTGCGCGTACTTTAGCACCAGGGCTTTATCGCTCTTTTTTATCCAACTTCTCTTCTGCTGCTACCTCCTTACATGATGTCATTTATGTTAGAATCCTCGGATACGTAAATTGATAGCTTCCCTACTATCCCTGGATCCAACATCGAGACCATTGCCATTATCGCTTCTCATGGTGCCTGCGATGCAGTCAGACAGCAAGGAATCTGATAAAACTTCTCTATTCCCGAGAGCGTTCGGAGAAGCCCTCCTGCCATTGAGTGGGCCCCAGTCCCGCGGTGATACACTCGGCACTCTTCGGTGGCTCGTAGGTGTCATTATCCAATCCAATCCGATATATATGGCGGCCGATATGAGGATAGATCTGATAGTCCGCAATTTACCCTATCTTATTATTATGCTCGTAGGTCACCACTGGCTTGACGCCACTAACAATAGTAGCTTTGTCGCTGTTCAGGTATCTAGAGATACCCTACTCGACCACTTGAGGAAGCTACGATATATCGGAGATGGCAGAGAGCCGACGGCCTCTGATTTCATACAAGCCGTCAGAAGGGTGGTGTCTGACGGCTGCTCCAACATTGATGAGAATACTCTCAGTGCAGTGAGTTGTTTGTGAGTTATACTCATTTGGTTATCGGAGCTCTTCATTAGGTCTACGAGAGTTCCCAGAGCCAGCAGTTTGCCTTCTTCCAAAATCAGGAACATATGCAACGCCCGGAGGCACTGAACGGAGATCAGTCGATTGCTATACGTACGAGGCCTCTTCGAGACCCTGCAATGACTGATAACTCAGCTCATTACGATCCGCTTGCATGTGGTATCTCTGGCGACGGGCGTCCATTACCTCATCCCGAGTTACGCCCATCGAGGTGTCGAGCCTTTCATGGCATGCTGTTATCATTGTGGAAGAGAAGTGCGGAGGCTCACTGTCAGGGGGGAAAGGTGCATGTGTTGTGGACTGAGCGTTGAGAGCAGTATTGGGAGTATCAGGTACAGGCGGACTGGGAGAAGCATCTATCACGCAACATGACCGAGCTACTACTACTCTTCTTCCCCGATGGACCGGTTGTTCCTGAGCAGGAGATCGATGAGACCTCAGATGGGGGTGATACCGATCGGGAAGTCCTATTCGTTCTCATCGGTAAGCTTAGTATCATTGCTTATCATGGGCAGCCTATGGAAGGACTCAATCACTTCCAGTGTGTCTCCCCCATTGAGATTCCTGTCAGGGATGGTTACATCGGCCGGGCATGCAGGAAGCCATCCTCGAACCCGGCAAGTATCGTTGATGATTCTCGGTATGTCACTATACACCACAACACACTATACATAGTATCTTACCCTCTGTATCAGAGACCCTAGCTCCTTTCTGCAGCCGTCATACCTTGCTCGAGCTGGTCATCCCTCATTGCCATGCAGCATTGAGTACAGAGCCGACAGCTGAGTGCCGAACTCAGGTAAGCCGTCACTCCGCTGACGGCTATCTGAGCAGCATTCGATCTCGTCTGCTGTAGGCTCTCCGATCACTCGTCGCAGCTTTGGAGTGTATACCCTCAACGGCTGATACGGAAGAATCGCTGTATGCGTCAGGCCAATTCGGTGGGGTCACTGACACAGGTAAGTCACAATTAGGGCCACCGGCACATTCATGTTGCCGCACAGGTGCGGTGTACAGCCTTTTCGTTGACTACCTTTGGCCGGTCTTGCTATCCCTTATCGCTACGAGATCGGATGCCAATCTCCTGTCGTACTCTGCACATGCTGCTGTGAGGTTGGCCGCCCTCTCTGTTACTATTGGGGAGATGTCAGCTCCAGTAAGCGATAGAGAATAGCAAGTTCTCACTCAGCGAGGTGGTCGTCGTCGTCAGTCTGGTAATCCATCCACTAGTCTTGAAGCGATCAAGGCTGCGATGTATAACTTCGTTGCTACCTATCTACAACAAGTGTTCCAACGAGCTCCACCTGGCAATAACTTCTCAATGATGACTCCGAACGGTAGTAGGTCTTCGCACCATGCAGAGGAGTCATCGGTTCTCAGGTCGGGCGGTATCCTCGACAACAACCCACAGCCCCGATCCTTCCCAATTGCCACCTAGAGCAGCCGAAGCCGTGAAACTAGCGGTCCTTGAAGTGAGCGGGCTTGGTGTTGTTGAGTTGTCACTCATTCCCCAGGCGCTGCCGGATTTCGCATCGCTGCTGCCACCGTGTTCGAAGGAGCCCGATTCAAGCCAAAACCAGAATCTCAAAGGATCGCATGGTAAAAGTAGTCGACGAGACCGAGTGGTGCATGCAAGTTGTTGTCTCAGATGTATCTGTATCCTCCCTTACCGTGCCGCCCCTCACAGTCCAGAACCCTTCTTCGGGCCCTCGTCCTTCTGATCACAAAGACGAAGAAACCAAGAAAGGGTCTCCTGACAGGGGTCTGACTTTGCCTTACCTTATGTGCTTTCTGAACGACCCCAACCCTCAAGTTAAAGTTGCTTTTTGCCGCTTGGCGCCT
The DNA here is from genome assembly GCF_000006405.1 of Perkinsus marinus ATCC 50983. Classification (NCBI taxonomy): domain Eukaryota; phylum Perkinsozoa; order Perkinsida; family Perkinsidae; genus Perkinsus; species Perkinsus marinus. The sequence goes on along the minus strand of NW_003214830.1, from coordinate 7,001 downwards.
AGGTGTGCCAATCTATTAGGGGCTTTTGCCGCTGACGTGGCCCTTCTTCCGTAAGTACTCTAACGACTCTACTCTACGCTGTATTCCCCATTATGCATATTTTGCCATATTCACATGAAGGGCATGATCCCTGTCATCTAACTCATAGGCTTTAGACGGCCTGCCACCGTTGGTGACCTGGTCAATCAGATTTTCATGAGGAACAGCTATTTCTTATACAGTATAAGTTATACTAGCTCGTGGTGGCGGTCGAGCAGTTGTAATGTGGGTGTTTATACAGGTACTTCACCCAAACATTGTCGAAGGAACTTGGTGATGACCGGCTCACCCTAGCAGCTCTGATGGGTGCAACCGAGCTGCTAGGGGACTACAGGGTTTTACCTGATGAGGGTGGGTTATACGGGGGAACCCTGGAATGGTGATGTATAATTATCATGTTAGGGCCCAACTCAGTTCACCGGGAGTCGGTTATGAGATTTGCCGAATCCGCTGTTCCCTATCTTTGTCATCCTAATGTATGTATACAAGCCACTGCCAGGGCCTTGATTCGCAGCATTACTACGAAACACATCGGGAACGCTCTTCAGTAAGGTATCCTTAAGAATGATGAACTTTGACGCCTCATGTTCCAATGAATCTGTTCCACCTCGGCATAAGACCGTGCACGGCTCTCATGTAGGTACGTCTATCTTAGACGGCGCTCATTCAGTCATCTCAAGGAGGCCGAATATTTGCCCAATGGATGGAGATGCTTTGGAGATCTCGAATATCTCTGTCCCGTTTCATACGAACTGGTACTTGGTCAGCAAACTATCGGGGAAACCCTTGGGGACACTACCGATGTCGCCAGAATAGGCTTGGCCAAGAAATTCTACGAAGGCACAGTGTCTCATGGACAACCTATGGGAGAGCCGATGGCTGTTAGCACCGCTGGTCCCATGCAGATCATTAAAGTGTCTATCTCTAATCCCAATGTACCAGCTATCCTCCCTTATCGCTTTATTGCGGAGGGTGATGTCACTCTGGGTTTCGAGGGTTCTGTGAATAAGCTCCTGAAAGACTGGAGAGCACGGCATCTACTGTTACCTCCTCCGAAGCCAGCACTCGGGATACTCAACCGTTTAGATGGATCCCAAGAAACACTGTATGTAAGCAAGAAGAAACTCCAGATAGTTAATGAAATACGAGGTGTTCTTGGGAACGACGGGGAGAGCTACGGCATGTATGGTCATAGGAGAGTACGGGCTCAGGTGAGGCATCTTAAGGATGTGCATATTCATAATACGTTGGGGTCAGAGACTCCATTTGCAATGCCGTGCTGGAGTTGACCCACCAAGTGTCGAAGGGATGACATTAGTAACTAGCCCCACTATGGAGGCTGGATCGTCCCCGATCGCTATGGACCATAATAGTGAGCTATTCTTCTCTATTTTTCGCCAGTCTACGGTGTTCATCAGGCACGAGTAACATCAGCGAATCGTCGATCTCAGTCGGATCTCTTCAATCGGAATCAGCCCCTCTTGGCAATGTTGAAATAGATCATGCTGCCTCAAACGACTCTTCTGGGTGAGTCTGTCTGTCGACCTGCCGACTATCAACAAGTTCAGTAGTTTGCACATCTGACAGGCAAACTTGGGTAGTAGTACCTTGTGAGGCAGGTACTCCTTGGCGACTCCCTCAGCTTGGCGGCCTGGAGGCTCTCTTGTCGGCACAATCTATGATTTCGAATACGACTTTGGTGGCGGTGGATCGTCACAGAGCGTGAATAGTATGAGTTCTGGACACCCAGTGGATGGGAGAGGGGCCTCTCATACGACTCCGGTGGGTTTCAAAGCCAATTCTATTGGAATCTGCTATTCGTATTTTACTCGTTATTGAAGCCCATCGGATCGTGTATGACATGTCGCTCCTATAGAACTAGGCCATTCAGGTTGTTGCGGTAGATGCCAGCGATGATGGTCGCTTAATCATAGCGATGGGAGGCAATGGCGTGGTAGGGTTTCTCTTTTCCGGAAGCTCGAATGTCTTCACTCAGCTCCGTGCCTGGCGGGGACACATCCTCGAGGATGATGTCGCACCGACTTGCAGTAAAATGATGCCCCTCCCCGATGAGGAGTTGGACCTTGCTGCTATAACACATTATCACTTCCCGATGAAGGCTTTGCGGAACTGTAAATCAGTAGTCGTTGGCGGTGCTTCACCTTCCCTCTATGTATATCGGATGGACGCGCCAGGTAAGGTTGTCCAATAGAGCACCACTAGTAGGCTGCTAAGGGTAGCCTTACTTGCCTCATGGTGGCATTTAACATGTTTCCAGGTGACGTACCCGTGGTATCATTGAGGGCTCCTACTTGTGGGAAATCAGCTGTCGTATTTGACGCTGGTATTGCAGCTATTGAAAGCTTCGATACTGATATTGAGAACGTTGTGATCGCTGCTAACCATCACGGCAGTGTGTTTGGCTTTGATGTTAGGGCTGGTCGCTGTGTCTTCAATGTGGCTGAGCCCGAGAGCTCTCTAGGCGTACCAACTGATATGTTATGCTCCTCTGATGGGAGGACTACAGTGCTCTGTACACGTTCGGGCTTCGTTAGCCTCTTTGACGTTCGCTACTTGTCTCGACGAACTCGGACATACAAGTTGTTCCAGGAGGGCGCCGGTACGGGAATACTCCCCATCACGGCAATGTGCAACTCTCTGCATGGGGGCAACAAGTCTTTCTGGCTTGCCGAAGGAACACATGGTATGATGGGACTATATGACTTTACTTCGCTCGATGGTGATGTTCGGCCGACTAAGTTGATGCTTTGTGGTGAACAGTCGAATCCGATCAATTTACCGGTTCTCGTCGATATGAGGTCACAACCAAGGCAAAGCTTCTTAGTCGGAGCCGATATGTTAACACAACAAGTGAAGGAGTGTGCGGATCCTAGTAGCTTGGTAGTGAGATCAATGCTGGAGATCTCTACATCTCGAGGAGGTCCTTGGACCTTGCTTAGCACAGGCAATGATGCTGTAGTGCGATGGTGGCAGCCTCAAGAGGCGGGAACTGTCATACCATTCTCCAATCAGTCCTCAATTATGCCACTGCAATTGGGAGGGGTTCAAGTCATGACCAACCCATCGTATGCAGCTTCTAGCGGTCATCATCAATCCTCTATGACACCTCGTGGACAGGGAACTCCTGTAGAGGAGCAAGGCGACTCGGATCTCAGAGTGGATGATGGACACAGAGACGCTATACTGGACATGTGTGTCCTCTCTTTGCAATACGATATACTTGTTACTGCTGGCCGTGATGGTTTGATTAAAATTTGGCGATAGTTATCCGGAACTTTTTATTTTGTGACCTTTTGTTAGTTTTGTTGGTGTCAGTAGTTAGTAAGGATCTGCAAATTACGGAGGGTATTTCTATCGCGCCTCGCCCTTAGATCGCATTCTAGCTACATGCTAAATATCCCACTCCTGAGCCTGTGGGTCTGGTGGGCAGGAAAGAAGAAGGTGTCTGTGGCTTAGACCCTCGAAGCATCGAGTCAGTCCGATGAGCGCCTCTACTGTCGCCGCGCGGGCTGCGCTACGGCGGGCGCGTGCAGGTCATGCGACGCCGCGCACGGTCGACCAACCACGATGATAGGCACGTGTGTCACGGAGACGCACTGTATGACGCGCTCTTCGTGTCGGTGTTTAACTTGTGTTAACTAGCTAACCCTTATATCATCTAGTGCTACCTCAACCGATCGCCAGTTAACCAATGTCACGGGACCAGAGATACGTTATGAAAATGCTTTAGAAATTCGAGAGTCTGTGACCGTTGTACAATCATCTATCGGTGTTCTTGCGAAGTTGCTCAAAGAAACCACCTATGATGACTAGATGCCCAGATGAATGATTGTTGCGAGTCGTTCGAGATGCGCGGTTGTTGAATAGCTTAGGGCTGACGCTAGGTCCACAGCACGTGAATGCTAACTTGCTACGTGGAATTGACACTACATCACTGCTTCGCTGTCTGAGGCCAATCATCTAGGCACCTGGGGACATTTAATGGCGCGCGCCAAGTTGATACGCATTTGTGTTAAAACGCTGCAGCAAATCACTACTCGGACTTTCTGCCCCGTGTATAATCGTCCAGTAATTTTTCATGTGGCTAGTCAGACTAACCTGGTCTGTATGGGAGTGGTAATTGACTATTTTGTGAAGCTCCTCCTCCACATGCCTAGCTGTCCAAATATTCCGGATTGAAGTGAATTACTTCTAGTTAATGATTCGTAGTAGGGAATTCAGTGCATCGTACTGCAGATAGTTCTTATTTGACCTCAATTGTCATGCTTTCTTGCGACTATACCTACCTTGTGGTGGTCACCATACTGACTCTAGTCGTGGCAGTGTTGGGGAATATCCTATTCCATTGGGCTATGCGCTTCAGAACAGGTGATACTAGATCCCAAGTGTCGAGTGTCGCAGACGCGTTATGCACGCACAGAGCTGAACATTATCGTAGTTTGATCAGGTTCAGGCCCGCGGCCGATGACTTGGATGGAGGAACACATGTTGCTGAGTGACTGTTTCCCCAAGGAGTGTAACCTACCCTCTACCTGCAATGTTATTAATTGTGCAATGCTGTTCAAAGACTCGATGCCTAGTAGAAAGCAGGTCGAAGAAGTTGTCAAGGAGAAGGTGGGATAATTGATAGTGTTAGTTTATATACCACTCGTCGTTCCATTTAGTTACTATTCTTCGTCCGTTTTTCAAGCATCCCTGACGTGGAGACCCATGGATGGAAGGTCGTAGATAATATTGATCTGTCGGAGCATATCCTCGCAAGCGATGTAATCGAAGACCGCAAAGCATTGGATGATAAGATTCAGGAGGTATTATTGTCTATTCGTTGAACTCGCGTCCTCCAAGATTGTCTTGCTTTCAGATTATCAACCAGCCATTACCAACTGATAAGCCATTGTGGAGAATTTATATGCTGCCCGCTGCCAAAGGAGCTGTGGATGTGAAGGATTGCATGCTTTTCCGATGCCATCACACCATAGGGGATGGCTTCAGTCTCGTAGGACATTGCTTACATCACTCGTCTTTGCCTCGAAAATGTCTCATATTATAGGTACAAGTGTTGGAGAAGACCGCAACGAATCTTGACGGAAGTCCTATCACTTTCACTAATCCTAAGGATAAGAAACCCAAAAGGATGAATCCGCTGGCTAAGCCCGTATTTGCACTGCTATATGCATTGGAATGGGTACTATCGTTGAGTGAAGTATTCGTTGTAACTTACTTGTGATTTCTCAGTTACGATCAGCCTTGAGCTTTGTTTTGCAAAATGGCAAATGTTATGAGACCGAGTACGGATTCAATTCCTCTCTTGCTCATCGTAAGGGTGATCTCCAGTACAGCGGTCTTCGGAAGTCTATTTGCTTCCAACCATTCTCCCTGGATTATGTCAAGGCTGTGAAGAACAAGTCGCCTAGAAAGGTAAGCCTGTACTGCTGTCATTCCCCGTCGATGTCAGAGTTATCCTCTGCCAGGCTACAGTTAATGATGTGTTGTTGGGTGCGATGGTCGGTGCCATGAGGCGGTATGGAGGCGAAGCTGTGGATAGTAAGACCATCATGAGGATGTTGATACCAATGGGAACCCCACTTCAATTTGGTGCCACCACTCCGCCTCAAGGCGATAGACTGGGCAATAGTTGGTCATTTTGCAGTGTTGATCTAAGCAAGGTAGCCTCTCGATATCATGTCTTCTCATTCTCAATTCTTGTGTTGCCTTAGGCCATCAGATCTAAGGATTCCATCTCGCGGCTTCTAGCTACTGGATCGAGTATGAATCGTATCAAGCGGTCTCTCATATCGCCGGCTTCACTGTTCATCACCAACACAGTGATGCCTCTCGTACCCTCTGCTTTCGCCAAGAAGTCGAGTAGGGATCTCTTCGCTCGGAATTCCGTTGTATTCTCCAATGTCCCTGGAGCCCAACAGCCTTGCTGTTTCGCTGGGAAGGAGATTGAGTTCATCTATCCTATATTCCTCAACATCATAGATCAGGTAATATAGCCATCATAACGAACACTGTGAATGATGTCGATACTCGCTTATTCATAGGTGATCGTATTGTCCTATAATGGAAAGTTGATGTTAAACATGGTTGTTGATCCTAGTATCGTGAAAGATTACGACAAGCTTGAGAGCTACTACCGAAACGAGCTATTGGACATGGGAAAACGTCTCGGTGTACACGACGTGGAGCTCTAGATTCTTCAAGTTCCTCAAGTTGGTGCTGCCTAATTGCTAGCATCACAGATTTGTATGTGTTTACGAATACTGGGGCCGTCAGGGAGATTGCTCATCAATTCGTCCGGATATTGATGTGAATTCCCTTGAACGTGCTCCTTTCTCGTTATATCATATATTCATCTTATGTGTAATACAGTCCAAGACAGTCGATATCTGTATCTAAAATGTTCAGAGCACTTGAAGTCGTTTGCTTATCGCTTAGTGTTTGGTTGATAGTCCTGGGGATTGGGATGCTCTCATAAGCAGAGTATGCAGCGTACTGTCTCGGTTATAGCTTTATGTGGTTGGGAGATTGATGCGATCGTTTCCCCAGTATACCCAAGAGAATCTCGAGGAGAATTCTCATCCACCATCCCCTTCCCAAGTTGTGGACGCGATTCTGCGTATGGCAGCAGGCGAATCTGTTCCAGCTCGGGGTGGAGATATCCTTGGGTATGGCGGCCATAAAGTTCAACATCGCTCCCATGAGCGAGGTTTGAACCAAGATGGTGGGAGCTTGTCGCACCCTGTTTGGGAGCATTACCAGCACTCCCAGCGTCAGGGTCACTCTACCGATTGGGGTGGGGAAAAAGCCCAGCGGAAAGGAAAGGGTCGTGGAAAAGGAAGTACTCGCATGTGAGTTCTTGGTAGAGACTTCACATCAGCGATATCTATCGTGTCAGAGTGGTAATCGACGCTCGTCTGATGGGTCACTCTCTGGGA
>NW_003206507.1:0-897 GCF_000006405.1 Perkinsus marinus ATCC 50983 | reverse complement strand
AGAGAGTTTTGGACCAGATCAAAAGCTACTCCGATAAGATCCGTTCCGGCGCTTATCGCGGGGTGACCGGCAAGGCTCTCAAGAACGTCGTTTGCGTCGGCATTGGCGGGTCCTATCTCGGTAATTTCATCTGCGAGATGATTCTAATCTGAGTCTTCCACTATAGGTTTGCTCCGTATGAGATAGTCTCCCTCTCAGGTCCCGAGTTCGTCTTCGAGGCCCTCCGTACTGACCCTGCTGCTAAGAAGGCCGCTGAGGGCAGGACTACCAAGTTCCTTGCCAATGTGGACCCCATTGATGTGGAGAGGGCCCTTGAGGGCCTCAATGCTGAGGAGACTCTCCTTGTCGTCATCTCCAAGACCTTCACTACTGCCGAGACAATGCTCAACGCTAAGACCGTTCGCCAGTGGCTCTTCGATAATCTCGGCAAGTCTCCTGAGGTCGTCAGCAAGCACGTGTGTGCATGCTCTACTGCTCTGAAGTTGACCAAGGAGTTCGGCATTGATGACGAGAATGTCTTTGCCTTCTGGGACTGGGTCGGAGGTCGCTACTCTGTCAGCTCTGCTGTTGGCTGTCTTCCACTTGCCCTCCAGTACGGCTTTGACCAAGTGAACCAATTCCTCGAGGGTAATGTTGACTTGAATTTTCAGTTATTTTTATGTCACATTTTTCAGGTGCCCATCTGATGGATGAGCATTTCCGCAATACTAAGGACCTCACTCAGAACATCCCGGCCCTTATGGGCCTCATCGCTGTCTGGAACAGCACTTTCCTCGGCGCGACCTCAACTGCCATTCTTCCCTACTGCCAGGCTTTGGTGAGGTTCGTCGCTCATATTCAGCAACTTGATATGGAAAGTAACGGCAAGAGAGTACTCTCACTGGCCACACTGTAGAC
>NW_003212262.1:0-1097 GCF_000006405.1 Perkinsus marinus ATCC 50983 | reverse complement strand
CGGTATCCGAGGGCATACAGAGAGCGGGCGAGTTTGCATGACTCACGAACAAGGGCATAGAGAATGGTGGAAGGCGTGCTTGAAGGAAAAGTCTGAAGAGCTCCCAGCTTTCCTCATTGAAGGGGTGGAGGCCCTTTGAAGACTCATCTAAAGATATCATCACCATCAGCTTCAACGCGCCCAGCAAATTACTACTAGAAGTGTTCTCCTCCAGCCTGATAGCAGCCATGCAACACCGACCATCGGGCTCACCAGGCACCTTCACGCCGTACCTTGAGTGATACTTGAGGTCATACCATCTCAGCCGTTAATGGCTACACATTAACCTCAGCAATGCCTGGGTAATGGGATATGACCTCCGATACCTCCATGGTAGAGACATTCTCGCCTTTCCACCTAATACAGACTTACCTCATATACACAGGACAAGGACTCACCTGAATGTATCGCCAATCCTATCGATGAAATAGAAACGACCTCGACGATCCTTCCGCAGGAGATCTCCAGTTCGGAAGTAGCGATCACCCGGTACAAATGCATTGGTGACGATCTGATAAGCGAATCGAGCTGGGCCCCATACACGTATTGGGAAGTGTTCAACAAAGCATGGCGACCAAGGTGATCACTTTCTGATCGGTGGATTTCTTGTCTGTGTAGCCAGCGAAGGAGGATTCTGCTCGGCCCTCCCTTATAGGCATGAGGAGCTCTCCAGGTTCATCTACAGCATACCACAAGCTAGAACATCGGTATCGACAACAGAGCAGAAGAGAATGCAGCAACAACGATGACTACTTGTCCTAGCTTCAACACAGAAACCCTTTCCATTCCTCTCTAAGGTTTCTTGCTCTACATTGAATCTACCGGCAGACAGCACGTATGAATGATGCTGCAGCAGGCAGGGTACTTTGCCAGTTTGTACCCAAGAGCTTTACTGATAATAAGCCCTTGGATTCCCACCGCACCCCGATCTCCAATGTTGGTGGCTGAAAAAGGGGCATTTTCTAACCCGAGCAGCAGCCCAGAGTGGAGACTTACAAATATTTACCAGCCCACCGTTGCCCTCTGTAGCACCATAGAATTCGACCACTTGTGGAATT
>NW_003208560.1:0-925 GCF_000006405.1 Perkinsus marinus ATCC 50983 | reverse complement strand
TCAAAATCATAGCGGAGAAGATGCGTACACTATAGGACATGACACAAAACGGTTCGAACCGTTCCGCGGATGCGTCTTCATCAATCACACGAAAAGAAATTCTAACGGCTGTGGGATCGAACCCACGCCCTTTCGGACTGACGCCTAAAGCCAGCGCCTTGGACCACTCGGCCAAACTGTCGATGAGTGCTTCAGGATTCATAGCCGAGGTGATGCATCGCTCTGCCAAACCAGAGGACACAAAAATGGGTTGAACGGTTTCTGCGAGGTGCGATGGCGCAATATCGATCAGAAGGTTTTGATCTTGCACTACCTCGCTTCTGAAAAGGTCTGGGTTCTCAATATAACACCAATCAGGTCTATAGACTGACAGCTGTGGGGTTCGAACCCACGCCCTTTCGGACTGGCGCCTTAAGCCAGCGCCTTAGACCACTCGGCCAAACTGTCGACGAGTGCTTCAAAAATCATAGCGGAGAAGATGCGTTACACTATAGGACATGACACAAAAACGGTTTCGAACCGTTTCCGCGGAATGCGTTCTTCATCAAATCACACGAAAAGAAATTTCTAACAGCTGTGGGATTCGAACCCACGCCCTTGCGGACTGACGCCTGAAGCCAGCGCCTTGGACCACTCGGCCAAACTGTCGATGAGTGCTTCAAGATTCATAGCCGAGGTGATGCATCGCTCTGCCAAACCAGAGGACACAAAAAATGGATTGAACGGATTCTGCGAGGTGCGATGGCACAATATCGATCAAAAGGTTTTGGTCTTGCACTACCTCGCTTCTGAAAAGGTCTGGGTTCTCAATATAACACCAGTCAGGTATATAGACTGACAGCTGTGGGGTTCGAACCCACGCCCTTTCGGACTGGCGCCTTAAGCCAGCGCCTTAGACCACTCGGCCAAACTGTCGGTGAGTGCT
>NW_003215220.1:0-1256 GCF_000006405.1 Perkinsus marinus ATCC 50983 | reverse complement strand
TATCTCTATCACAGTCTCGAGAGATTACTTTCATCGCATCACATGTTCATGGCAATGTTTACATTGTTCATGCGATATAGTTTCAGATCGATTCTTATTAATATTGGAAAGTGACATACATTTCCTTACTCACATATCATCGTGTCCTCCTCAGAGTCGGTCCTGGAGCAGCGTATCACCGAGATACGGCAGATGAAGGAGCAGGCCACGGCTAAGGCGGCGTCGGAGGCGACACCAGTAGGCCGGTCAGCAGTATCTGCTATTACTCATATGATGCCAGGCACCACCGGAGATCTCGCCGGGACCTGATCTGGACGTGATTAACAACGTTAAGGAGACGATCGGTGACTGGCTGCGGAATGATCCTCATGGGACCAACAACCTCGAGGTGAGTTTGGTGAGCACAACGTTAATCCGCTAAATATGGTATACGCCATTATAATGAAGTTTCACCCTAGTGATATGAACAACACTAGTGAGAAGTATATTCCACGACTATTGCATAGCGCCAATATGGCGTTTTTCACAGAGTACTACGCCGCTCCACGTAAAACGGGTGAGAGCTTCCATATATATAAAGTATCACATTATATTATCTATAGAGGTATTTTATATTTGAGTTTCTTGTATGAAAAACACTAAGGAAAAACTTATTTTACGACTACTGCATAGCGCCAATATCGCGTTTTTCACAGAGTATTAGGCCACTTCACGTTAAATGGGTGAAACTCCGTTGTAGTATAGTTATACGTACAGGTTTCCATGAGTTGACTATACGATAGTAAGGATCGCTCACTCGTTGCGGTTATGATACGGACTTTGTGCCTGCTCAGGTTCCGATGCCGTCAGCATTCCAGCGTCTGTTGATGCACAGTGTTATTGCGGCTGAGTACCCCAATCTGTATTCATATTCATCAAGGAGAGCATCTGATGGAGAGAGGATGCTTGTAGTATATCGGAGTCAAGACCAATTATATGAAACTCAGATTAAGGAGATAGAGGTGAGTCCAGCACTGGTGGTAGGGTTGACGACTTATACTCATTCATGCAGGAGGACTTGCAACAAACAACGGTCCAAGTGGGGGTCCGATCGCTCCTCGATGCGGCGGCTGATAAAGTCATTGTGGGCCACAACTGCTTCCTAGACGTCCTTCATGCGCAGCACAGACTGTGAGGCGGCCGGTGCTTGCAGTGTTAGGGGGAAAATATGGATAGGGTCAACTACATGTGGTGGTGATAATATGAAAATTTGATTT
>NW_003207563.1:0-1447 GCF_000006405.1 Perkinsus marinus ATCC 50983 | reverse complement strand
ATGCAGCATGAAAGACTAATCGAACGAGTTACTGTTGACGGTCGCCGGTATATAAATTCACTCGCATGTATGCCCAGCACGATCCGCGGCAAAGTTCGCAGCAGTTGATTCAGCAGACAAGATTCTTGTCTATTTGTCACAAGAAGTTCTCAAATGCAATATGATCTCTAGGGAGGCTTGCGAGAATGAATTGTGTCAACGCATTTGCTCTTAATTACGCGATTATCCCTTCACCGCCAATTGTGAAACTTTCCGAAACTTTCGGAAAAATCCCCGGAAAGTTTCCGCCGTTTTCAAACCCTTGTTCCGACACCCTGATTCCAGAGAAGAGAACTTGAACAGCTGCATCTTGCAGGCTACGGTAACTTGGTTACCGACCGATGACTCATTTCCATAGGAGTTGGACAGGTTCAGGCAACAGGAGAAGATCGAGTCCTTGCTGAAAGAACGCGCGTCGAATATCAAAGAGATGCAAGAAAGAGAAAAGACGATTGAAGATGAGGAGAGACGAATGAGCGAATCACAATCAAGAGTTAGAGCAGCTCAGATTCGTACTTGATTACAAGATAAAGGTGAGCTGAGATTTCATCATCGGTTGTAGTTATGACCTGCTGGAAGGAATTGAAGAGCGAAGTCGATCCTAAGTCGGCCGAGATTGCAACGATGAGGGCTCAGATGATTGATCTGAGATCAACCTCATCATCAAGTCATCATGGGCAATTAAATTGAAGGATGAGCTGCGTTGGAGGAGCCCCTTCCGATTTTGCTCCATTGTCGATAAAATGTTTGCCAGACTCGTTAATACTTGATAATCAAGTTTTGATTGCCTCTCAGTATTGTGGTCGATAGGATTTGTACTGAAATTGAATTTCAGTACCAATCCTATCAACCACAATTTCAGAAATTGTCGTGTATAATTCCTACTGTCGAGTGTAGCACCGTGCCTCCGAGGCACTGCCTCGTGTGTTCATTGCGTTCACACTCAAGCACTTGATGAAGCACTCACTGTGATTGCTCAGTTCCATGCGACAGAACAAGCAGCTGCGCTCGGACGTTTCAGAGTTTAATATGAAGCAGAGAGTGCGGCGGTCTGTCGTGGCTTCCATATGGTGTCAAGTGCTGCAGGCACTGTCACTGAACATAAAAGACGAAAAGGGAAAAATTGCTAGGGAGTAGCGAGAGCATGGGGTGAATTCGGGTTCGCGTGCTTCTTGTAAAATGACTGAACGTAATTCCACATCTCGAATTTCACGATTTTCGGTTCATGGGAAAGATCGTCTCACGTTTCACGAGTGAAATTAGGGTATTCAATTTCCGCGTCGATCTTCGTGTTCTGGCTTTATCCACTCCCCTCTCCAAGTCTCTGATCATAAGACTATCATTAAGACATCAGTAAGACTATCATCATGTGGGTGTGTATCTGGTCTCGAAAACGACGATAAGATCG
>NW_003213834.1:0-2024 GCF_000006405.1 Perkinsus marinus ATCC 50983 | reverse complement strand
TGTTACTTACGCATCATCAGTTTTGCTGTCCCATCGTTGTAATACCCTCTCCTTGCCTGCTAGACTGCTCCTGGGTAGGATCTCTGAATCCGTCTTAAAGCCACTCAAATGTGGTCCCTAATAGGTTCTTCATATTGATAGCCCTTATTAAGCTTACCTTATCCTTATCTATGCCAGCTACAGGCACATCATGAGCTGTCAATGAAGCCACCTCTTTCCCAGGTACTAGCATTTCCTCATAGATAGGTCCAGATAACTTATTCCCTGTTGGGAGTTCTCTTGCATACTTAAGAGCTATATCAAAATCCTTCTCTGGCTTCACCCCCGATAATATCCCTTCATAAATAGTCTGATTTCGCATCTTAACTTCAACAGTCTTGCCAACTAATGATAACCACATAAACATCATCCTCTCCCTATTCATATCAGGCTGTGTTCGACTTGGTGGTACCCGTGGTGGAGCAGCACCAGTAGTAGTATTACTCCTAATACCTCCACCAGATGAGGGTGTTGATGATGTCGCCACGGAAGGTGTTACTACAGTAGTTGGCATACTACTATTGATAACAGCAGCTACTTGAAACAACAATGAATTAACCGTTGACATAATCGCTGCGAGAAGTGAGTCAAGTATACACGATTACGGATTTTATTACGCGGTTTACACCAGCGCATAACCGTCGGTGACCTTGAATTGATTGAAAATGTTACATCATCATGATGATCATCACGATCCCTCTGGTCACGATGAGACCACAGCATTCTTTCGATTCCGGCATCGGCGGCATCGTCGACATCATCATCGTCATCATCATCATGATAATGGTCATGAGGGTAGTCAGCTGATGATGTTAGTTGTCTACACTACTCTAACACAGGCCCAGCCGTGTTTGTAATACCTACTGGTGGAGGGGGATGTGGATGCCATAGTGGTGGTGGCATCTTTGGTTTTAATGAAGCTACATTAAATGGACTAGTTGGAATTGAGAGATATTACACAGTACCTAAAACATACCCTCCTTCCAGCAGTCCTCCATCATCAGGCATGCCATAGGAGACAATGCCAACAGCCTTATTGCTGGCTAACAGCTCTTGCTATGCATGCTCTATGATATTATCCTCTATATTGTTGCGTCATTATATCACCTGCTTTATGTTTACAGCATCATATACTCCATGACTACTACATCAAGACCTCAGTCACCACCACATGATGCTGGTGAACCCCATCAACAACGCACATTAACACCTACAAGGAACCTCTTATGGCAACTAGCTAAAACTGAGGATGAAACCTTCACAGACCAACAGCAGCAGCTCAACTACGGGCGGCGGCGGCGGCGAGTTAAAGCCTTTCATCTGTCTGTACCAATAAGGGTATAATGATGCTCGTCATGCTAGTTTCCAAATCACCCATAAACTTGAAGGCGATCATAACTTGGGCAAACTGTTACCCTCAAGAGTTGGTCACTACTCTCCAAATAACGCTGACTGTATTATGAATAAAGTCTGGGAGTTGATGAAGAATCTCAAGCTGCTGTTCATCATGCGATTTGTTAGATCTGATGGTTCATGTAAGGCCCTGAGAGGTATGACTGTCGGTGATGGTAAGAAAATCTCCAAGGCGGACGGAAGTAGGGTACTGCTGTTGTGACCTCCTTTTTCAAGTTTAATCTGTTAGGTGGTCATGTCTCCATTGTAGAGGGTGAGGGTATGTGTTCTGATCCTAACTGGGAGCCCCGTCTCACATGCTATCGTATTGATGGCGGCAACTGTCACCATGGCCTACAGTGTGCAGATAATCCAGAAGCATTAATACGACGGCCGCCTTTATTAAAGGATAGGCTGATATCCACCATCCAAGCTCACTGGCAGTATGATTAACAGTCTTCCCTCGATATGCTTGATGCTGGTTTAGATTCAAGGATACTCAACTCAGTGACATCAACAACACTGCTAGGGGTATGATATTCAATTTGAAATATGTCAATTTCTTCCAAGTGAATGATGCCTGTTCACACGGG
>NW_003205905.1:0-1403 GCF_000006405.1 Perkinsus marinus ATCC 50983 | reverse complement strand
TCAGCTAGTATCATACCTTACCACCATCATCATAGATAATAATATCAAATACTATAAATATGGTCTCACCAAAGTTATGCTTCTTCTGCCGTCTTTTCTTCTCTTCCTCTATTATTTTACTTTCCTCTCGGAACCTCTTCCTCACTATACGACTAGCCATGTAATCATCACCATGGAGCTCATCTTCCCTTCGTATGAGAGCTCTCAAGCCTATATACCCAAGACTAGTAGTCCTCCACCCGGAATACTATTATTATTACCATCTTTCTGATTCCTTACCCGTCCCTCATCAGTTACAGTCTTCTCCAACTTGAACATCGGATCGTTGTCCATATCCCTCCGTGTCTCGGGATCAATAACCTCAATCGTACCTATACTACCAACCCTACCTCCTCTTCCCATTTCTATCCCTTATTACCAGCACTCTTAGGATCCCATTCCATGGCACACTTGGTGCATCCTGACTCAAGTGAGTACCCCGCATGCTCGGGGTCTGTCCGAATCACGAAGGGATTCTCACACTTCTTGCATAGGAATGTAAACTCGTATATAGGTGTTGTATAATACGAACCAACTTTCTTCTTCCGAGCGTTGAACCTTACACCCTACACAACACCCCTAGACCCTTCCCTTCACTACAATTAGCAGCTACCTGAGCCGTCCGTTGAAGACATTTGTCACATCGGACATGGAATGGCATCTCGAAACGTATTATGATGATACCATCAGATATGTACCTTCAACACATAGTTATGTATCGACGATGGTCAGGAAAGGTAGTACTTGGCCCTCTTCCCCAGTGTATGGGCCTTATTGATCTTATTGATACTACCATGCCGCTCTTCATAACTGAATAGGAATGGTCGTGAGGACAAGAGAAGTTAGTACTTCTTACTCAGGTGGGAAGTAGAAGTTATCAGCGCGAGTTGCTTTGATTGCTAATCCAGACTGCGACATGAATTATAAAATAAAGATCAAAACAACTGTAGTAGACAGTGATAGGAGGATGGTAGTCAATACGGGCTTAGTTATGATTCAGTCTTCCCACACTGTCCCAGTTAATGACAGCGAACATAAGTTATAGTGCATAGCTCATCATGCAGTTTAGTAGAGACCCTCTACTGGAGAGATCCTCTACTAGAGGGCCTTGCCATATGGGAAATCCCGGCACATAGGCTATCTGTGAGGGCTGTAAGATCACGTTAGCGAGTACCAGCACCACTTTGGGCCGCTTGAAGTTTACACGTATAATCGTTTCCAAAGAAGTAGAATTACTGGGCGCGCGCTATTCAAAGATCCCGGCTGGCGCACATGAGTATCGTAAAGCGGCTCGAATGGATAAGTTGTCTAACACTATCCAGAGCCGTATATAGTCTGTGGGAGTTGTATACATTTTCAGATTG
>NW_003212627.1:0-1016 GCF_000006405.1 Perkinsus marinus ATCC 50983 | reverse complement strand
GATTATGCAAGCGAGAATAATCAGGAGAGGTACATCGAACTGCTCATCTATGTTGAGCAGTCATATTACAGTGCCCTTTGCACTGGGAAAGCAAAGGGCAAGTTTGTGTCCCACCATCGGATTATACTGGCTCATGCACCTCTTTCACCCACCCATTGAGTGTTCCCGAGAAGCAAAGACTTGCACGCGATTGCGCTATCCACTGGTACCTCACAGGACGGAAGCCCCGGTCTATAACCGTGATTCAGGCCGTGCTCGGATAGCTGCGCAAGAGATTTCTCCGGCTGTCCACAAGGATGGACTTTCTCCGTTAGCCAGGGGTGTATTGCTCCTCACAACACGCGCGGTAGCTGCCTCCGATCCATCAACTTTACCGCGATGTCCATACAAGATAAAGCATCTTGGGCGGCGATGTGTGCCGAAGAATGGTGGGTGACTTCCTCAGCTAAGGTTGCCCCTTGAGATCTCGCACCTCAGGCCTTGCTCAGAAAATTGAAATGTGCTCTCGATATGCGCGTTTTTCGCCGAATGCTTGAAATGATGATTTGAGTTCTGTTCAATGGAATTTAACGAGGATCGATATATTACGAACTGGTCAGCCAGTGATGTGGTTCTGAATGCAAACCTCTGACCAGTCATGTGCGAATTCGGTATGCAAAAAAGGCATCTTGCACAAATTAATCCGGGATGCTCTGCAAATTGCAAATTGCAGACTGCAATTTACGCAATCGATTTCATTTCTTCTTGTGTTCGTCCAAAATGTTGTCGATCGCTGTGGTTCTTCCCTTCTATTCGTGATGTGTGTTAGGTACATTTGAACTCCATGAATATCTATGCTTCACTTGCAGCGGCAACTGTGGTGTCTGCTGCACCAAGCTACGAGATGCATTCAAATGGCCACTCAACTGAAGTGCTTCTCGTTCCACCTGAAGACCCATTCCCACAAATCCGAGGAGAAGTGAAGTCTCGGCGTGGAATTTGATGTCGTCAACGAGCCGATTCTTCCCTACTTAGAT
>NW_003212640.1:0-2855 GCF_000006405.1 Perkinsus marinus ATCC 50983 | reverse complement strand
TCGAGCAGCATATGGAAGCCCTGGTCGTCTGGAAGGGCGTAGATCTGGGCCGTAGCAGCCTTCTGTCTCATCATCGTTCTGGCCGCACCTGTGAGGTGGAGAAACACGAACTCGATTTTGGCTACGCCCGAGCAGAAAGGGGCCGTAAGAAGGATAGATTTAACACTGTCAATGAAGTGGATGAAGTCATCAGATGAACCGCTGAATGATTTTAAACCTGAAGTATCCGCGAGCTGTTTGGCCCTCCGGTGGCCACGATGATATTCGTCATCCACGTTGGACCTCGTTGTGGAAAAAGTCGTCGGGAGAGCCGAACGGCCGGAACCGTCAGGGGTAGATGCGACGCGGTTGTGATTGGCAGTACCGACTGGGGTTGCTGGAAGGGGGGTCACCGGATCCTTGGGAGGTAGCAAAGTTGTGCGGTAGACGTTGACGCATGTCGAGAGGTCATCACGGCATTTCTGCCTCCCTACAAGAGGGGCGCCGGTGACCTTCGCAGCTGCGAAGAGAAACCCGCACCGTAGCGTTGGATACAGCCAAGTTCCTTGGTAAGGCTCGGCGGAGGTCGGATATGGGAATAGGAGATCCTCGGCAAGTGATTGTTGTAGGGCGTTCAAGTCACCCGCGAGGACCGTGAGAAATTCGTCGGCGTTAGTGGCAGCATCAATAAACTTCGGGTCATCCTTAAGGGCATCGTAGAGGGCGTTGCCAACCGGTTCGAGAGAACGAAAGTAGGCGGCATTAACTTCAGAGGCGATCTTGTCCTCGAGGGCGAGAACGGCTTTGATAAGGACGTCAGTTCTCGGCTCAGCCCCCAATGTTGTAGTTCCAGTTGAACTCATCTTCAAAGCCGTTGTGGGATAAGCAGATTATTGCTATCGAATACGAATGGGAAAAACGGATGGATAGCTCAAACCCCTCGCGTCACGTCACGCGTCACGTCACGCGTGTTGTCACGGGACACGAGTAGGGCGAGCGATAAGGCGAAAGGATGTTGAATGACAATTGTGGGGAAAAGTATGATAATCGTCGATCATCGGTCACTGTTCCTCATCACTAGCAAGTTGCTAGTAGCAACTGAGAGTCCGAATGGCAACAACTTCAAGTTGGAGGATTCTATCAAGCCTACGCTTAAAATGATGCCGATGGCCCCACCCGGGTTCTTGCACGGTGCAAGTTGCACCCTCTCGGGTCGAGGGCCTCGGCCAGGCCGAGTCGGCCTACATAAGGTAAGTTCAGCCGGACGTAAGAACCCCGCCTCGAACGAGAAGGAACCATATTCAGTGGGTAATGCGTACAGGTTGGCAATGCCAACCTTATCGTCGATGAAGGGTAACACGAAGGGTTGGTGCGATTATGGCGACGATGGTGACCTTTTTCATAAAAAGCGTAGAAAAGAGGGCCAATCGAGGTCATCGACTACGGACCGAGTCCAGCAGTGAACTCGAGAGAGAGAGAGACTGAAAATGTATCTTGGAGGTGTATTTGAACTGATTTATATAATAGGTGTTAGTTGTTGTGTTGGTCACTGGTGCGCTATGCTAAGGAAGGGTATCGGAGAGACCAGTGGAGAAAGGTCTGGTGGATCATGCGCATAGGCATGACTCATGCCGCATGAGCACCTGAAGACCTGGAGCTGCAGAGAGACGATGCTAAGGATTCGAAATGTTCTTGAGGCGATCAAATCTCGGCTCCAGCGCCAGTCTTTGGCGTGAGAACTAAGGAATCGACGCAGTAAGTGCGTTGGAATCGTCAATTGAAGGCGAAGGGGCTGGCTCGTTTGCCAAGCCAGACGGTGGGATCCGTTCAGCTTCCCTGTGGTACTTCCGCCTAGTGGGATGACCGGCAGTTTGACCGGTAGTCTGATTGTGGCAGACCTCGAACTTTGGGCGGATGTGCTGATACTATCAACTCGATAGCCGGTTGTCAACAGAATCTGTTGAACAGATGTCCCGTCTCAGGGACGCTAGATTTTGTGCCGAAGGGCCGTGTCGCGAGCCTCGCGTCTCAGGATTCATCTCGCGACGCGAGGCGAGCCCAGGGAGAGTAGCCTCGATCGGGAGGAAAGCTGGACGGAACTCGGTGACCCCAGAGTAGCATGCCTTGAACTGGCAAGGAATGGCCTTCTCAGTCTGACGCGGCCGCGGTGGAGGACTGAGCCCTCAGGACTCAGCATCCTCGGTAGATGGAAGTTCCATCATGGAACCGTAGACGCCGACAACGATCAACGCGTGAAGGCTGATAGCCTTACTGAAAGTGAATGCCCGAGAAAACTGAAGCCGGCTTCGCTCGCGTGGGCAGAATCGACTCGAAGGCCACAACCTTCAAGGTTGTACTCCTAAAGTTGAACCCTGGGAGTACCTGACTGGAAACTTTCCGGCGGAAAGCCGCAACTGGTGGGAATATTCGGGTTTTGCTTATGGAAGCGATTTTGAAAGCTACGCAATCAGAGTGTCCGATTCGGAGACCTCCGAGCCATTGGGCGTGGCGCTCAGAAGCCTCACGGATCGAGGAGACTCTCGGAGGAGTGCCGTCTGTGAGCACCTGCGACGACCCAATTAGTGAGTTATATGCCCCTTCAGTCAGGGTAGGGTCCGCCAGTGCATGGCGACCATGTCGTACGAGCTACGTATATCCCAGTGGTGCTCATATCGCATCCGTGCGGGCCGGGGTCTGGTTTGGGGAGCAAGCATCGGTTGGTCGACCGTGCGCAGCGTCGCATCGCCGGCACGTGCCCGCCGCAGAGCAACTTGCGCGGCGCTCGTCGGACTAACTCGATGCTTCGAGGCCTGGAAGCACAGACACCTTCTGTCTTCCAGCCCACCAGACCCACGCGTTCAAGAATGGGATATTTA
>NW_003199316.1:0-2145 GCF_000006405.1 Perkinsus marinus ATCC 50983 | reverse complement strand
AAGTTACCGTCACGGTAGTACCGTGTCCCTACGACTTGCATTTCAGCATAATACTCAACTAATCAGACTAGCAGACTGCCAGTAGCAGTTCTTTTTCGTCACGAATCGCGCATTATCCTTACTGGTCTTCTGAGACTACCCTGGACAGTTTCCCCTCGAAACAGTCGATGGATATGATCTATTGAATGATTTATAAATCAACAACGACAAGATCGACCAGGAAAGACTGAATCATTCTGTGAAAAATTGAATAAATGTAACGGCAACGAGCCCTACCAAGCGTGTGCCTAGGAAGGGGTCGGAACCATACGAAGGTGAAAAATGGGAGCTACCAAGCAGTCGAGCATGTACCGCCCTAGTTAGCCGAGTACCGAATGTACTGCAGAAAGTAACCTCTAATAGTACCATTAGGTAAGCAGGCCGGCACTTGTGATGAGAAAGCACTAAGAGCGACATTTGTGAAAGTCGCACAGAGAGTTCCTATTAATAAGATATCCCTCTTGATTGCCACGCAATAGAGAGGGACCTATTCATTTGGGCACTGCCGCCGTGTGCGAAACTGAAAGTTAATACATTTGGCCAGACTTTAGCGACGAAACGACGAGATGAAATCATGAACCGAAATACGCCAGGTTAAGAGGAATCAGATCTACCTCTAGTGATAAGGTTGGAACGAATGACAATAGTGCATGTTGCGTGAAGCGCACGAATCATACTCAGCTGAATTGTCATCGAGGAGGTGCAGAGCTTCCCCAAAGAGTTGTGAAGCAGCATCTTCATTTCGACAAAACTCTGCGTCATCAACAGTCCAAGTATTCTCCTCAGATGGCAGGTAATTTATATAATTGCCGTTGTCGAACTTATTATCGTTTGTGGAGTATAGCGAGCTGTGTGAGAGGAGGCTTTCTTCGCCAATACTTGTGCGAACCCCAGAAAGCAGGTCCTCTGCTGGAGGTGAACGTAGGGTAGTCCATGGTCTTCCAGCTGATAGCCTTGGCCTTGTTCGTCTGCGACTCATGCGTCTACCACGGCCCAAGGCGTCCGCCGAACGAAGAGTCCCATGAGCATCATAGCGATGCTTGTTGCGTTTGCCAGCCGAGCGCAATATTGGGGGAAAAGGCCCACCAAGAGAGCCCGGAAGAGACTTGGGATTTCCATAATAACCACGAGGAGAAGGAGGTGAGTCAAGCAGCCCGCTGAGAGACACCAAATCATCTACACCGTGAGCGTAGGTACAGTTGACACCATGAACACATCGACCTTGAAGAGTGTGGAAAACACAGAGCTTCGTCTTGTAGTAGTGTTCCTTGGGGACAGCAGCTGACGACAACGACGAATAAGTGGTTTTCAGGAGACTGTCGCCGGCTATGGACAGCTCATCGTTGCCGTTGAAGAAAGCTGATGGAGCCAACTGCGTAGAGAATTCGGTTGCCATCAATTAGAATGGGAGTTCAACTCTGAGAAGGGGGGTGTCCTCTCACTCCGTATTCTGCAGGCATATCATAGGTCGGAGCATCGCACCTCAACTCTCCAGTGAGGAGCCCTCACAGGAAGCCTGGTCTACCACTGGACCGAACTGCTGTCTCCGTCCTGCCACGCGCATGCGTGCAGCAGGTACACCGAACTTTCTCACAGCAGTGTCGAGAAACTCTTATTTACTATCGTTTGCAATTCAGAAAGGGCCAGCACTCTAGCAGATATCTTACAATGCCCCATGAGCTGTACTTATTCTGTTTTGTTCTTTGTTTTGAGTAAGGTCGCCAAACGGCTCTTGTGCGGACTAAGGCGACGCACAATAACTATCCGTGACCGCGGCTGCACGGCGCCTTCGGTGCCCTATTATAGTGGGAAATTCACCGCTAAAAGAAACCTTCTATCCATCTTGGCCCTCTACATCATCTGATGGCGCACCTGTAAGTTGATTATCGGGTATTCTCAGTTTAACACAGTATACAATCTCATTAAGCTCCCACGTGCTTCGCGTTGACGCTGGACATGAAACCTGCCAACCGCACCCCTAATCAGAATTGTCTCGACGAAATATCGTTCCATGGCAGAACATTCAAAGTTGTGTGTGTGTGTGTGACGAGTTAGAAATGATGAGGTTTACCGTACTTCACAAACATGAAAAGTCAACACAAACTT
>NW_003203835.1:0-1055 GCF_000006405.1 Perkinsus marinus ATCC 50983 | reverse complement strand
AGCGCGACAAAGATCTCGCTCGCCTCGTATTCTATTGTTGAACTATAATATTATTATTCTCGCTCGGATGCATCTATCTAACGGTTTTGGATACTAGAAACGGTTAGATCCCGTCTCTGGTTTTCTGTAAGCTAGTAGCTAGTAAGCTAGGAAGTTAGTATTCTAGTTGGTAATTGTTAGACTGGACTGAGTCCAGTGACTGATTGTGTGATCTGCTACCTCATCCTAACTCTAGTTCTACTTGAGTTAACCAGTCCTCACTAGTATCGCATCGTAATCTCTATTGCCTCACCTGATCGTGTTACAAGCTACACGGGATGTTACTTAGATCTGGAATGAAATTGTCTAACCGTGATCGCTGTGCATTTCCTCATGATTCAACAGGTTTAACTCCCTCTACACCTCCGTCTAACGACGCGACTGAACCACCAAGAAGTACATCTACTTCAAGACCACTACTGATTTTTTCTAGTTCTACTCTAAGTCGTCCCGTACATTCTACCGGGATATCTTTCCGAGCCCCTATGCGCACTAGATCAACGTCTATGCCCGATCTTCGCAACGCTGATATCAAGAAGCCATCTGTTATGGCTTCCTCTGAAAGGCGTGTTCGTTCTCTACCATCTAGAGCGGATAACATACAGCACCATTGTGCCGTATTTGACTCTAATGAATCTCTACGTTCTTATGGGTCGGTCTACTTCTCCCCAATGACGTCAGTTATGTCACCACGGTTAGTATCCTCGTCTATGGATGCTGTAATTTCGACTGAACATGTTGATCAGTCTATGGAAGTACGTCCACTTCAAGAAGATCAACCTCTAGACGCTGAGTGCAAGGCTATGAGATATCCATCTATTGACAGCTCGTCCCACGAGTGTCAACGTTCTGTTAAAAGTGTGATCGGTTCAATTGCTTCCCCAATGGAAGCTCTATCTGTAGCACCTTCAAGGCAATCAAGTCGAACTCCTACGTTCGGCTCTAGTTCTGAACGTTGTGATATTGGTTATACTACTAGCATTCCTTCTGTTAGTAATGGTTTAGACACTACCATA
>NW_003203779.1:0-1041 GCF_000006405.1 Perkinsus marinus ATCC 50983 | reverse complement strand
TGGCATTCGGGTAAATCTCAGAATTCGACCATTAAATATAGTACCAGCATATTCTTGATCGCCACTAGCAAGTCCCACTTCCAAGTAGGCTTTGCTCAGATCAAGGAGCACGAACCATTTACAGAATCTCCAATGGTGTAAATTATAATACAAACTTGATGAAGACCCTCGTTTACCGGTAGTAAGTGTAGTCAAATACTCGTTGTCCGATCGGGCATCTAGAACCAACCTGCAAGAAGTTGTTTGAGAGATTTGATCCCATACGGGGAAGATAGAAACAAATCTTCTTGTCTTACAATGAGCATGAAGAGAAGGATCGAAGAGGGCATCATCAGTCAATGACACGCATGGTAGTTCACCTGAAGTTTCGTGAACCATAGGAATAGCAGGAATCAAGTAACCTCTTTCCACAAAGAGGTTCATGTTAGCCCTACATTCTTCCTTTTGCTGATCCGTCAATCTATCAAACACTCTTTTATCCCGAGCCCAGACAGTTTTGAAGTTCAAAGGGGGCCTCCTCATACTCCGCCATGGCATAGAAACAGTAGGTCTCCCATCCGGAGCCCTGTCATCACCAATCAATCGGATTGATAGTCCAGTACTTCTACCATCTCCTCCTTCAGTCACAGCATTCAGATTTGACTCAGAAGACGAGCTCACTCCAGCAATGCAATTTGTAGAAGACTGAGATGACAGATTTTTGATACACCGATAAGCCACAATGGCATCTTCACCGAATGCCATAATATTCTCACCAGTTGCAGTCAACGCCCATATAACATTAGATTTTCCTAGTAAGGAAAATGGCAGTATCAGTCCACTTTTAGAAGACATAACTGATGGTAAAACATAGATGTCATCAACTCTGATGTTCACAGAATCATTCAATGAGATCATAACATCTTTGAGTGATCCTACTGGAGTAATCTTCCTGCCATCTGCTAGAGTAACATGAACATTCTTCATGTTATGGGCTACTTCACATCCAGCCTTTTCCATAGCAGTAGCAAGTTCCACACCTACAATGCACGTATCAGCACC
>NW_003210477.1:0-1596 GCF_000006405.1 Perkinsus marinus ATCC 50983 | reverse complement strand
TCGATCCTCGCAGGCCGCATTGTGAATCAGGTGGTGCTTTCATTGGTGAAAAGTGTTCACTGGCTCGGAAGGATGTTTTCCATTACTGTGAAAAGTGTTCACTGGCTCGGAAGGACGTTTTCCATTACTGATAAAAATGTCTATCGGCCACGCAGGCAGGTGATCCGATGTATTCGTGATTCAGCCCAGATAGCTCAGTTGGGAGAGCGCCAGACTGAAGATCTGGAGGTCCTCAGTTCGATCCTGGGTCTGGGCATTATTGAGTTTAAGTTTTAGTCGGAATGAGTCTGTACTGATCCATTCCGCCCTAGGTCGAGCTAGCGAGAACACGAGTGAGCAAAGATAAATAAAGAGTGGTCGATGCAGGGCTCGAACCTGCGACCCTCGCGTTATTAGCACGATGCTCTAACCGACTGAGCTAAACGACCAAACTGCACATGGTAAAGGTATGAAACTCACGTGCGTCCCCACTCCCCCTGTCCAATGTTGCCAAAGTGGGCACGTGGCGCTAGACTCCGGTCCACGGTATATCCAACTTTGGGCAAGGGGATCAGGGGCCATTTGAGCGACCCTCACAAAGCATAAGCATCTCTGAAAGCACGCGCGTGGGGGACTAGCTCAAATGGTAGAGCGCTCGCTTAGCAAGCGAGAGGCACCGGGATCGATGCCCGGGTTCTCCATTTTCTTTGACGTTGCTAGCATGAGTAATTCAACTGCATTACATCGTTGAAAGGTATCTGAAGTTTGAAGTGTAAGAAGTAAGGTACAATGATGGATCAGGTTGCACGAGGATTAAACGTCACCAATCATTGGCTAAAGTTCCCTGTTTGTAGTTTGAAATTCCCTCGAATCGCGTGACTCGTCAGCATGGTGATAATTGGTTACACAACACCAAATAATTTCTAGGCAATCTATAAATGGGTATCTCCTCTCGAATCTTGTGTCACCAGTCACCAGAACACAGTGTTCTGAACACTGGTACAAGGAAATAACCGTGAACAAAGCAGGCATCATCGAGCACGAATGCAAGGATACGGTGACATATAGAACCAATCTAGGGAGAACAAATAAGATCTCGTAGAGGGCCACGAAAACGAGCCGTCGGGTGGTTGTCATGAGTTAGGGGGGATCGGAAAAGATCAAAAAAGAAATGATAAAGGTAAGTCGGTCAACTCCACTCTTGGACATTTACCGCCTTTCATGCGGCTTTGGCGCAGTAGGTAGCGCGTAGGTCTCATAATCCTAAGGTCGCGAGTTCGATCCTCGCAGGCCGCATTGTGAATCAGGTGGTGCTTTTCATTGGTGAAAAGTGTTCACTGGCTCGGAAGGATGTTTTCCATTACTGTGAAAAGTGTTCACTGGCTCGGAAGGACGTTTTCCATTACTGATAAAAATGTCTATCGGCCACGCAGGCAGGTGATCCGATGTATTCGTGATTCAGCCCAGATAGCTCAGTTGGGAGAGCGCCAGACTGAAGATCTGGAGGTCCTCAGTTCGATCCTGGGTCTGGGCATTATTGAGTTTAAGTTTTAGTCGGAATGAGTCTGTACTGATCCATTCCGCCCTAGGTCGAGCTAGCGAGACACGAGTGAGCAA
>NW_003209836.1:0-1399 GCF_000006405.1 Perkinsus marinus ATCC 50983 | reverse complement strand
TTCCGAAATGAGACCATGGAGTGGTAACACAAGAGCGTCATAATATACACCTTCTGCGAGAACACCGAAACTTGCTGACCGACTACTGCTCCTCCTCACCAGTGATGAATTGAATGCAACGCAACACTGAGGAAAAGTCAATCACCGATGCTATTAAACTGTACAAAAGAACGACAATGCGGTTGTCAACCCCCAGGGATGCCCGCTCAGAGACAGCCTTAAGAAATGTAACTCCGCCCAATTCGAGCATCACTGGTTGTCCACAAAGTATACACATATTACTGTCACATTGTCGCTGCTCACTCGGCGGTTGTCTTGCTCCATTATAGCAGCTTGAACGAGGGCTCTGGCTGGACTATCTCCTGAAATACGGACACACCGAGAGTCCTATTTGACAATGCTGAATAGGATCTGTTTTACGGCATAAAATGCGACAGTAGGGAGCGAATTTTTTTATGGACATATTCGAAAAGTAACTACTTCACCATAAGTAGTGTTCCGGACTGAAACCTATACAAGGCTTAGAGATAGCGATGAGTCATCATAAAGTGAAGTTGAACAGTCTGTTACTTCACCATAATGGCAAGCGAGTAATTCGCAGCCCCTGAAACATACAATTTAGTGAGATAGACAAAATTTTCAAAGTTGTATGAGAAGAAAATATCGAACTATCACTATATCGCATCGAATGCGGAAGCGACTATCATAGCCGTAATAGTATCGCCCATCGATGAATCTCACTAACACTGATAATGTGCCAGAAAATGACGACGTAGTACCTGCCGCCCTCGCTGTCTGTGCTATTACTGCCGCTTCTTGCGCCGAATAAACATCCCAGAGACCATCAGATGCCTGTCACGACACCCTTACAAAGAGCGAATCAATTCTCCACGTAGCTCACCAATATGATCGCTCGGAAGCTACTCTCGATGGGGAGGACTGTGACATCCGGGACGTTGGACAGACCATACATCTTCAAATCTTTTCCCTATAACGAACAGCTCATGGTCAGATGAGCGGAGCCCCACGAAAGTATAGCAGGAGTTGGGAAGACAGGGCCAGCATCCCAATAACGAGATCGACAGCATAAAGGCATTATGTTTGACACGCAAAGTCGAATAGCACTGCTCACCATCGATACCGTTCAAGAAAGCAGGAACAGTACGCGTACAGTGGAGTATCACCCTAGTGATATGAAAAGCACTAGTGAAACACTTATTTCACGACTACTGCATATCACCGCAAATATCGCGATTTTCACCGAGTTTTACACCACCTAAAACGGGTGGAACTCCAATGCATACTCGAAAACAGACGACGACGATTCGATCAAGCATCGAATAAGGCATAGCACTATACCATTATCTACTACCCCAAATGCCCGACTATACTGCAATTG
>NW_003209107.1:0-928 GCF_000006405.1 Perkinsus marinus ATCC 50983 | reverse complement strand
AGGAGAGTTCTCATCGCTCCTGAAATCGTGTTCACAGGATTTGAGGCGCGCGCTCATTGATTTTGGCGGAGCGTAGTGACGTTAGTTTTCCAATTCCGCGAGTTAAGGTCGGAGTGAGCCCCACCGCCGGTGGGCCGGGCCTTACCGAAATCTAAAGTACGTTCTTAAGAACGGGGGTTAGTGATATAAATTAACCCCCTTATTCACCGTTCTTGAAAAAATAGCGTTAGATCTTAAGGTTTCTTACCTTAAGAGTGAGTCTGAGGAACTTGAGTAAACTTACCCCTTCTTGTTTGTTACTAACAAACAAGAAGGGGTAAGTTCACTCAAAGTTCACTTTTAAGTTTCACTAACAAATTGTTAGTGAAACGATCTCACCTTAGTTTCTTGAGTTTTTTCCCGTCTTAAGGTATGTGGTTAGTCACTAACCGCCTACTAGATCCTCTTTCATTAAGAAAGAGGCTCGTTGTTTCCAACTGTCAAAGATGCTAAGTACAAAAGTAATCGATCAAAAGTTGCGCTACAAGCGAAGCGATGCAAAGAGATCTCTCAAGAGCGGTTTTGAAGCGCGCTTTTCAAGGCTCTGTTATTTGAACAGAATTTTTGCTGACTCCCAGGAGAGCTCCCGACATATTTCGGGAGCGCGTTAGTTGAACGTGATTTCAAGAGAACACTTCAAAAGCGCTATTCAACAGCACTCTCAGGAGCCTATTTTATGCTGTTTCTTGAACATCCGGATGCTATGAAGGTGGTTTGCGCGTACGGGCGAGCGAATTCGAAAGTTTGGTGAACGGTCATACCAAAAATTTTGTCGAAACCTGTTCGCTACAGATACCAATGCGCTGTAATTCCGTCTGCGAGGGGGTTATAAGGGATTTTGCCGACTAGTCATTTGACCATTCGGTTACAGGTTTCGCCAAGTTTGGCG
>NW_003214552.1:0-981 GCF_000006405.1 Perkinsus marinus ATCC 50983 | reverse complement strand
GCGTGCCCCTGCTGATCGTGACATCATCTTCTTGCGACTTGAGGACATGGTCGCCAAAAGACAGGGTGGAGAAGGTCAGACCAGAAGAGTGCCCCATTGTGTGCGAAGTCTGCCTGGTTGACAAATTCGCGTCTTGCGAAAGTGGTAAAAATGTTCAGCGAGACCCTAAGGCACCTGATGTTCATCAACGGTACCGACTCACGGTGGATTGTATACCTATCAATCGCCTTCGTTTGGTCTATGACTCCGAGAAGCGCTTCGTCTATTGTGCAAATACGGGTGATAGTTTGCATGAGATAGAGAAGCCGAAGCTCACCAAGCAGTTCTTGACTACGGCTTTGCTCCAAGTCCAGGACATTCCGACGGACCGTACCTATTCTTTTGGTCGGCTCGATCTTCAACATGCATTCTACAGTATTCATGTTGGCCCTGCCCTTTCTCGCCTCTTCGCAGTTGCTGCAAAGGACCCATCTACTAGGCGTTTGCATCATTATCGGTTCACGACGTTGGTGCAAGGTTGGAAGTTCAGCAGCCTACTTTTTGGTCTGGGGACTCTTAAGATTGTGACGGAATTGATCCAGCCGGCCTTGGACAAACGGCAAATACCGGTTACAGTCATCTGCTATCAGGACGACTTGTTGTTCTGCGGAGATTCTGATGATGCCATCCGTCAAGCTATGGTTGTTGCTAAAAAGATTCTCCACAAGCTGAATTTCAACACCAACGACCAAAAGCAGGAGGGGCCGACTCCAGCCATTGACTTCTGTGGTATGCGTATCTCGTCCACTGGTGTCACGCCATCTCCATCGCGCACAGTCTTGACGGAGGCCGCTGTCGAAAATGCGCTGTCAACGTTCTCTAAGGGCCTTCCTTTCTATGCCAAGAACAAGAAAGGCAAACGGCGCAAGCAATCGGTCAGGGAGTACCGTACTGCGTGGCTGAGAAGTTGGACGGGGGTTGCTAACTATATGAGAGGCTGGC
>NW_003208098.1:0-1040 GCF_000006405.1 Perkinsus marinus ATCC 50983 | reverse complement strand
TGCGTGAGTCTCCGCGTTAGCGCAATGTATCACGTGTCTTACAACGTGCGGGAGCATAGGTTGAAGCTCTTGCTGCGTTGAACGCAGGGCGTTCCTCGAGGGTTCACTCGCCGTCAGGACCCAGGCTACTTATTGCAGTATCACCTCGACCTATGAGAGGTTCATCTCTCCTGAACCGGCATTCCCGGCGGGAATTTCCCGCTCACAATTGAGCATTTGCAGTTCCGGGACAACCAAATCACACTGTCAGGGTCGGTTTCTGTTTTACTGGGGGAACGCAAACTAGTGGGCATAAGAAAAAGTAACAACACACATTCTTGACTCTCACCCAATAAGCGATCCTTTAGCTCGTTACGTAGCTAAGGATAAGAAGATATAATTACACAATTAGAGCGCATCTTCACATTACTACACAGGGTTGCGAGGGTTATCAGAGCTCCCTGGTGTTGCTACGAGCTACGAGCTCAAAGTTTGAGGAAATATCTTTGATTTTTGTGCACTTCTACCCAGAATCGTGTGTTGATTTCCATAATGTAGTGAGAAAATTTACGACTTCAGCTGAGGAAAGTAAACACATATTTTCACACTGCTCTAGTCCTCTAAGTTTACAGTGTTCTGCCAAGGTCTGCTATCTTTCCTTGTGAGTATGTGTGTGTGCCAGCTTGCACGTGTATACAGCTGTGGTATCAGATTTAGTGTTGCACGATCAGCATTGTTGAACCGTGGCCATCTTAGCTCAAGTTCTGCCTTGTTGGGTTCAATCAATCTCCACTGACCGAGTGGACTATCACCTACCGTTAAAGCTCTCTACATATATGCTTATTGCATTATTAATACATGGTTATAGCTATTTGTGAATAACAATATAACAATAAGCATAACCATAGATGGAGCTTCATGATTTCACGAAGATTGGTATAAGATCAAAGTTATATATAGATAAAACAGTTATCAATATATCTATTTGTCGCAGAGTTGAATTCCTCAATACCAACAACAGAGTAGCCGAGAGGTGCAATCTAACATCTATAACCCTCACT
>NW_003210454.1:0-1075 GCF_000006405.1 Perkinsus marinus ATCC 50983 | reverse complement strand
AGCCACCAGTTTGACTACGTGATAATCAAACTTCGGAAAATGGCGGAAACTCAGCTTCAACAGTGTTGGATGGCACCAAACCAATGCCGCAGCTATTGGTCCTTAGGGTTCTTCCTTGATGGTTCATCTTTCACCTGCCCAGTCTAGGGCGTTTATCAGACCCAAAGCTACTGCCCTTCTCCCCACCTTGACCGTTCTGCCAATAAGGCTTAGATTGGGGGTCGCCGAAATGTTTACGATAACGGCAGTCCCTACCGAAGGGACAGGATTGGCGAGTGAAACGGCAAGTGTCAGCACCGAAGTGCATAGCGCTCCCTTGCCTACGTATACCCTTGCCCGAAGGTGGCCTGGGTATGCCAGATTGGCTCACCGCCGGTTTAGCCAAGGCTACAGCTATCAACTCGTGAGACTGATTGGATCTTAAATAGGTACCGAGGGCAGAGTCGCCTTGGAGAGAAGGGTCAGTGTCCCGCAGGCGGGTGACCCCTTGTGGCAAGGCCAGCCTGTAACCCTTATCACACTCGACTGCTGCCTCGAACGATCGTGACCTCGCTAACCAGAGCAACCGGCTCAGATAAGCAACCGTGCCTTCCTCAGCTTCGAGAAGATCTCGACCACGACGACACCACCACCACCACCATAGTTTTTGTTGGAACCGACGACTTCGCTGGCAGTACCGGGACTTTTGGTGGATGAGCTGGCAGACTTCGCATCGGCTACCTCCGTCATAGTGGTTGTTTCGGACTCTCGGTCGAGTCCCCCATATGCACACCTTCTCAATAGTTCGTCGGTCAGCTCCTTGTCCTCCAGGGCCGCCTCGAGCACACCCACAGTACTAATACCAATGTCGACACAAACAGTCGACGCTTTCTCAGCCCGGAAGTCGGGGAAAACTTCGCGGAAGAGGTCGGGCGTGCTGGACGTGGTAGACATATAAAAACAATCTGCGACCAGCTCACGTAAATCGTAGCATGACCCAATACTCGTCTAGCTGAATTCTGTGGCGGAGTTTCTGCCTATCCTGGCACGCTAAGCTAGGGTCCTCAGCTCGGGCACCGAGCCTCGGTGGAGAACA
>NW_003215583.1:0-1612 GCF_000006405.1 Perkinsus marinus ATCC 50983 | reverse complement strand
CCGGGGTTGTCGGAGATAGTACTCGGTGATTCGGTCTGATGGGTCTCGCACGGTCAAGCTACGGTCCGGTCAAGGTCATCTATGGTTCGTTGGTTTTAATAAAAAAGATGAAGGTGCTGAAGCCATCAAAGATTTGGAGAGCGATCAGTTCAAGGTTCGAACCTTCCAGTTCCGCTCGCGGAGGTCCACTCCTCACCGAGCATCGGTTCCGGGAAACTAAGCAGGTCGAGCCGAGAGACAGGGGCCTCTCTCGGTTCAAATGACCATTCCCTGGCCTCACTGTACGATTCGGTCGCCTCTAAAAGTTCTACTCTCGTTATGCGAGGCGTGTATGATTCTGATATTATTCGTATTATGAGTCCATCGTCATGGCCCGAGCCCATCATGCTCCGTGGTAAAGTAACATCTCTTCATGGTAACGCGAGCATGTCCGCTCGTATCCTTCTTGATTCTGGCGCGGGCGCTAATTACTTACTAGTGCCTGACGACTATGGTGGTCTGTCTCAGCCAGATTCCCCTTTCCATACCTGTCCTGGCCTGGGTGGATCTGTGTCATTAGCCGATGGCACGAAGCGGGGCATACAGGCTACTGTTGAGACAAAACTTAGTATCTACCCTCATGAGTCCGGAGCCTATGGGGCTTGCGCGTGGGAAGGTGTGGTCAGACTCTTCGTCATCACGGTATCCCTTCCTGATGCTGCTACAGGGAATTGTCTAATACTAGCGGGTCGTGATTTTCAATCTCACTGTGGTGTGGAGGTGAAAGGTTCTCAGTTCGCTGCGATCAACGGGATCTGTATTTATCGTGCATCTCCGCGAGGACAGCTCAAGACTGCACCTCCCAATTATGTCTCATTCGAGGCTGACAACGTATCAGCCACCGAGATTATTACCCCGAGTATTGGTATTCCAGGAATCTGTCCTCAACCCACGTGCGCAGCCGACGAAGACGGTTTCTCCCTGGAGTTACGAGCGGAGCTGTCCGAACGTGTGAAGGACATTCTCATTGCCTTATGTGAAGAGGGGTGGCACCCTCTGGAAAAATGTCCCAGCGACAGTTTGTGCATTCGTCTTCGTCATTTAGCTCCAGTAGAGGTGAGGGATACAGTTCAGCAGTCTTTCACCTTTGAGATTGACTGTTCGAGCTTCAAGTCCCACCAGGTTCCACCTTCTCGTAATTACTCCAAGGCATTGTATGATCGACTGTCCCCAGACCTTCAGGAGAGGTTCTCTAGTCTAATTGGGGAATACGTCGACCGTAACTGGTGGACTCCGTGGAGCAAGGAATTGCCGCTGGCAAGGTTACCCTGTTCCGTTTCTCCAGTCATCCCAGTATTCCTGGTCGGCCCATCGGTCCAGCGTAAGCCTCGCCTGGTGCTCGATTGTAGGCCAGTCAATCAAGGCTTCCCAGCCACGAGCAGCGAGGCTCCAGACGCATACCTGGTAATTGCTTGTCTTCGATGTGTATCTCCTCCTATGATATCTACGGCGGATGCGAAACAAGCATTCTATCGAATTAGGCTAACTAACTTGGTTCTGCTCCTGGGAGCCGCGAGTCTGCTGTACGTTAGCCTCCGTATGTGCTTTGGGTTATGCTTTGGACCTACTGGAC
>NW_003199831.1:0-3405 GCF_000006405.1 Perkinsus marinus ATCC 50983 | reverse complement strand
CTCGATTGACGAAAGTGGCTATCTGGCCCGACTTGGCGGACTCTGGTTCAAAGACCATGGACCCTTTCAAAGATGGCTGAAGGCGTCTGGTATACGGGGACCGTACGTCAACGAGTACCTTGGGAATACGAGCTACATCACCACCGTGACCTTCGACTTACACAAAGCTGTCCCGAGTTGAAGCCATCACTAGCAGCCAGGGCATCGTCAGGGCCGACTAGTAGGCAGGGCGCGCCCTTCTGGGATGTACCGTCTGAATCTGATGATAGTCAATCGACGATGTATTAGCCATCCGCGGTCCTCACCTTGGCCACAAATAGCGTGCTGGAGAGCTCGTAATACACTTTTGGGTGTGAATGCCTTCAAACTAGCTGCACGCTGTAAGATATCGTCCACCTCCCCAGTCGAGACGAGGGATAAAACAGCGCTACCGTTCCTGAGTGAGAACCTCTCAAGAGAAATGATAATGATCCTTCCCTCACACTCGAACATCTCCAATCTTGCGGAGCTCATCAGAATGCTGCAGCACCCAGGCGAGAGCAGCAAAAACCGCATCGACAACATCCCACTCTCGAGCGAGCCTCGACCAGAGAGTCTGGCAGACTTCAGGATGCCCTCTACGACTCAGGGGAGCAGCGAAGAGGCTGCGGAGACAATCTTGTGTTTCTCCCAGAGTCCAAGACTGAGTCCCGCCTCGAGTGACATGCCACCACAAGATGGGATCGTGAAATCTAATGAGACTCTCGAACAGTACTAGAAGGGCATCCCCTTCGGCGGAAGGTGGTCCCAACAGGCCGGGTGTGTATCTAACAGCAGCATCACAACCAGTCTCGGGTCCAGCCCCTCCTTCCTTACGTTTTCATCAGCTTTAGTGCTGTCAAATATACGAACGATAGAGGCAGTGACTGTGTCCGGGAGTGCTCTGAGGAGTAGCACGCGACGTAGCAGAAATTCGCCAACGCTGAAGCCGCCATAGAGTCGTTGATAGGCTCTTCCCTGAACGACATGCAGCGTGAGAGATCTTAACTTCCGTCCTCAGTAAAGACATACACATAGACCATCTGTCCATCGTCGAGAACATACATAGCATAGAATCGCATATTGCACGCTATTAATACGGTCTTAGGAAAGAATACGACCAGTCCACACGAAAGCCCCTATTTAGTGCACATCACACTAGTACGTGATATCAGAGAGCAGACATGAACTCCGACGATCCCGTGGACTTACCCGGCCTCCAATCGCAGTAGCTCTCCCAACTTCACCATGCGCAATACCAAATCATCGTTGTCAGCAGCCAGCTCTCGGCAGCTCCTTGCAAAGAGTGAACCCTCTGTGTCCACCGTCGAGAGCTGAATGAGGTACGAGCACGAGGTGTGAGTATGTAGATTTTGGAGCTTAATCATGAAATATCGATGTAATTTTACATCTCTATATCCATACAACAAATATACTTATAATATAATGTCTATCCTCAGTGGAAAAATGAGAACTGTTCACATACGGCGAACCCACGAAAGAACCGTGAAGTTCGCCGATACTCTCGCACCTCTTCAAGGCGTCTTTGAATCCGCTCAACTTCCCCAGGCTGCTGCTCCGACCCAGTCGATCGACACAGACTTGGGAAGTCATCTGGAGCTGTCCTGACCACTGGAGCTTGTACAGAGGGC
The DNA here is from genome assembly GCF_000006405.1 of Perkinsus marinus ATCC 50983. NCBI lineage: Eukaryota > Perkinsozoa > Perkinsida > Perkinsidae > Perkinsus > Perkinsus marinus. The sequence continues at coordinate 1,735 of NW_003199831.1, read as the reverse complement.
AACGTAGTGGCCTCCGACCGGCTGTTTTCGCTCGGAGTCGGTGACATTCAAAGCACTGCAAAAACGGACATCCGTGCATGAGCTCACTATATAGAGAGAACTCAACACCTTCAGTAAAATGCTCATGCCAATTCATCTCGTTCTAGTCTTTCTCTCGCGAAAAACTCATATTCTCTCCGATTTGCTCAACCTCCCCAAACACTATGCCCCCCATCCGGATGTACTTACACAGCCTCTGTCCCCGCTCCCTCTTCTTGCGACCTTCCAACTTGGCCTGCCACATCGTAAAAAGGCCATCGATCCCCGAGATGACTCTAGATCCCGCCTTGGCAGTTTCCTCTATCATCTCCGCATAAGGCTCTTCCAGCAGCTTCCACTCCGTCAGCTCGCAAGTGGTCTTTGCAGTTACGTCCGGAAGCACCTCAGCCTCGGCCCTCACCACCCTCTCATGGTTCACCGGAGTACTCCTCCAGGAGAAGGAATAATGGGAGAGGGATCCTCCCCCACGTACCTCAATGCCTGACAGAGAGTTGACAATAGTCCAACCGATGAGACACCACAAACAATACACTCACGACAATCTCGGCCAACAGGCTCCCGGACTCCTCTGTTCGTGCGCCCGTCGTTCCGACCAGTAACGGCGGAGACACTTCGCCACGAATACGTCTTTGGAATACAAAGCACAGCTACTAGAGAATACCATCCTCCCGGCAAAGAAAAGCTTGTACGATCCAGTGTATCTTCGCTACCACCGAAGCCAGTCACAAACCCAACAGAAGAGCATGACAGTAGAAACGACGTTGATAGCAGTATATCATATGGTACCTTTCGAGCCTCCACTCTCATTGGCTGATGAGCTCGGACCTCCCTCTATATCCGTAGTCTCACTACTCTGGCCGCTGAGATTGAGCCACTTCGAGAGGTAGAGGCACTCTTCGGGATTCACTCGGCCTCCAACTACGCACTCGGAAGATACAGGACAAGCGATACAGGGGACATCTACTATACGTGTTATATAGTCCAAACCCAAATTGGCTGGTCGGGACACGTAACATTGCCTGAAACCATCCACAAGTGATTGAGACAGCAACTACCGTGAAGGGCCTTACTTAGCAATGGACTCGCCCGCCGTAGAGGGGACTACCATGATTACTCTATCGAGCTCCAGACTGCGCAACACATCACCAATCTCCTCGACACTGTGTGTGATGTGTGAGACTCCTTGTGATACAACATATCGATGAACATCTTCACAAGTCACAGCCCTGAGGCAGGAAATGGTAACTCCCCCGAGACCAACGGACGCTATTCTCACCGATTCTGGTTGGTGATGTAATCCAGGCAACACTGCCGGAGTCGCTCTATCAAGTCCGTATCCAAACGACCATCTCGATACCAGTTACCACCGCTGACCTCCTTGCTAGGTTCCAACTCGTACAACATCCACACCTGAACGACCTTCTTATATCAACCGATGATGGCCAGCACGCCTATGACCGCATATCGAACATAGCGCCTAGCACGTGTGACCATCCCCCATTGCCGTACCTTTCGAGATTTATGTTGAACCGAAGTGACCTTCTTGATCAACCGCCGTGCCTCTAATTGTGAACATATCTTCGTCACACTGCCTGAAGCTATCCTATGTTCCATATTAGCACGAGTGGCAAGGTCCCTAAAGCATACCACCACAGTGAGTGAATAATACACGACGACTCATCTTATTACTTATTCC
>NW_003206905.1:0-1029 GCF_000006405.1 Perkinsus marinus ATCC 50983 | reverse complement strand
ATGGAGTTTCTTGACCCTAGTGATATGAAAAACACTAGTGAAAAACATATCTCACTTCGCCAGGACCGCATGTGAGCAACTCTTGTTGAACTCTCACGGGAAAGTACGGATTTATGATATGAGTCATTTTCTGATAAATTTTCGTGGAAAATTTTGGTGTTGCTGGTTGGGAAATTGTGGATTTTTGCTGAATTTTCCGCGGGAAATTTTCATTTTCTGATAAATTCTCATAGAAAATTCTGGTGTTGATGAATTTTTACGTGAAATTGTGGATTTTTGCTAAATTTTCCCGTAAAATTGTGAATTTTATGAAAATACTTCTTGTAATTTTCAGGCCTGATATGATCGTAGCTACTCCTGGGAGGTTACTTGATATGATGTCCGACGGCGGCGTCTGTTTAAGAAGAGTTACTTTCTTTGTGGTAGACGAAGCTGATCGAATGATTTTATTGGGATTTTGGAAACAAGTTAAAACGGTAATAACGGGAGAGGGGGAATTTTGTTCAATCGAGTTTCACTCGTTTTACGTGAAGGGGCGTAAAACTCGGTGGAAACGGTATGTAGTAGTCGTGAAATATGTTTTTCATATCACTAGGGTGAAACCCCAATATATGCAAGTTTTGTGAATTTTTCGAGAATTTTCGAGAAGTCGAGTTTTGACTTTGGTATTATTCAGATATCCCAGCAGATTCGTCCGGATCGACAATGCATTATGTTGAGCGCGACGTGGCCTGAGGAGGTGAGTTGGCGAAGGGATGGTATGGATGTTTAGGATGAAGTGGCTGTGTAATTATTTATGTATATTATAAAACGTATATGTTTCCGCGACCGATAATGAAATTGTTTTCCGTGGAGTGAAATGTGTTTTTTTTCATATCACGGAAGAAAATTGAATATTTGTGTAGGTGAGAGATGTGTCGTTGAAGCTGTGCAGAGAGGATCCAGTTCATATCAATGTTGGTGATATTTCGGATAATATTGACGATTCGGATCCTTATAATCGCGAAAAGTTGAGAACTGCTCGCAGTG
>NW_003199676.1:0-1851 GCF_000006405.1 Perkinsus marinus ATCC 50983 | reverse complement strand
ATTCGCAGGGAGGACGATTTCGGTAAGTTTAGGATTGGAGCCTTGGCAGGGCTCTTGGATAAAGTCGGATGTATCCGTTCCCTGTTGGATTTCCTAAAGCAGCGGGGGTTCACGGGCAGATCGGTAGTCAGTGATTACACGATATATGTCCGCTAGAAAGTTGTCATCCTCATGAGTGATCCATATAACATGGCATGGGTTGGTGGCCTGAGCTATAGGATAGCCTAGTACTAGTAAGCTGATGAGGACGGCTGGACTGATAGTGTGCATAATAACTCTAACTGGATCGATGGGAATAGCCTTGGAGCAAGGATGACAGCCCCGCATAATTTCCAGGATCATGATGCATTATCATCTCGGAATTCAATGACTTTCGAGCAATGAAGAAAAGAAGGAATAGAAGGAAATTCCGTATAGAATAGCGAGCGGTATGGAAATACTGTTCGCGCGGAACGAACGCCCGAAGGTCGTGCCATGTAGTCCACATCCACATCCTGTACTTTGCATGCTCCCACGCGGTTGCCGTGTTAGAGCATCGAAATTAGCTCACGCCTTACATCTGCAATACCGACCGTACTTAGCGCCCTGTCCGCAGTCCCGTGCAACACCTACCGCGCCAAGATGACTATGTAGACTAGTTCCCTTTCAAACGATTCACGGTCCCTCCCGGTTAGGAGTATACGACCGCAGGTAATTTATTGAGTAATATATACCACTCAATGAGTCGCCTCCTAATACCACCAATATATGAGTATATATTTTAGTAATATATACCGCAATTTAATTGTAAAAGACTATTTACATTGCCCTGAGTTGACCCCTGGATCAGACGCGACAAGGAGAGATCAAAGAAATGCTTCGACTGACGATAGTTCACAACATCGTAATCCACCCCACCCTATACGATGCTGCCCACACATGGTCATCAGTAACTGCTGATGGACACTAGATTCCAGCATACCCATCGAGCCGTGGCCGGGAATGACTTGAGGGACCTGACAACCCCCCCGACTCGAGGTATGGTACCAATGTGCTGACCTGAATGATTGGAGGGCTGAGGTAAGGGAAGCCACCTCCCAGTGCTCCTCCAGAGGTGCCAGCGCCGGGGGTGGGCACTAGGAATACGGGTACTATCAATAGGGAAGCATGCGCAGATGATAAAGGCTCATAGTGGACGCACATTGGAGGTCTTTGGATCTACGATGATGATGATGGTGATGGCGATGATGATGATGTCGATGTCGATGATGACGGTGACGATAACGTGATGAGTTGCGCGATACACCTGAGGATTCCTCGTCCTCGTATCGGATGCTCATTCATGTTGCCACAGAGTGGATAGTTTTAGACGCACAGGAATGGTAGATAACAGCAGTGATAAGACGGGTGGCCTGTCCACTATTATCATTTAGCACTCCTCACCAAAAAAGGTTGTCCCTACACTCGAGCCGTGGTTAGGATGATGAGATGAAGGGGAACCCGAGAGGTGATTTAACAACAACATGAACTAACCAATCTAGATCTATCATGACGACCATGGACACCCATTTTGAGTCCCACATCACTTCTAACGATCATGTCGATATATGTTACAATCTGGACAAACACGAGCAGTAATAGTAGAGAAACACGTTTTTATTATTATTCTTATCAAAGGGGAAATGCGTAAGAGCATCGTGAATACACTGGCATGCGGTCGTGATCCTCAAAAATGTTGAACGCTGCAACACAACGTAGCTGATTAACACACTATGAGCTGATTAAACTGCTACAGTGGAGTTGTGGTAGACTGTATTGTCACTGCTGACCGCAAATAACTACTACGCCTTTCAGAAATCTTTTTCGCGATTG
>NW_003206683.1:0-1969 GCF_000006405.1 Perkinsus marinus ATCC 50983 | reverse complement strand
TTGTTGTGGCGAGCATACGTATCGCCCATCGTTTCACAAGATACTTTTCTCAGTGCGGTACACACTCATTCTCCACGAAGCTGACAGGCTTGTAACGAAAGCCTCGTCGTGAAGGGAATAACGCAATCACAGAGCAAATCTTGTCCCGTGGATGTGGATTGTTTTTGAAGTTAGGGAGGTTGACGGTGGATTTGCATTGAGACCGGCCCGATAGATGATACTAAACAGTCATAGCCTCGCAGTGGGTATAGTCCATACCTAGTGGCAAGGAAATATAGGGACGGATTTCCCTTTGGATAGTATGACTCGTCCCATTAAAGTTGATGTTAGACACTTTGGCCGAGTGGTTGTGGCAGGAACATGGTTAACCGTTGAGGTTTGCATGCGGTAGTTCAAATCGCCGATATGTCGACGTCTGCGAACATCAACACGTTGTTGCTGAGTTGATAAGACCAACTGCACTCTCATCGCCCATCTTCGTGAATGACACTGAGCCATTGGAATCAAAGGTTGCGATAAGGGGTGCTTGCACGGTACATTCCCAAGGAAACTATAGTCGGTAGGTCCATATGAGTTCGGTGTTGGAACTGGTCGATCGAAGCTGCGTCTACACGCTACACTCCTTCCCTGCCAAATCGAGAACTATCCTACCATACTTGCGAGTCGCTTTTCTGCTTACTCGAAACCTAAAGTGAAAGCGTTTACGAAGGACTGCTGCTTGTCGACCAGCATCATCCGTCATCGCGATGTTTCACTATATACTTAAAATGCATCATAACGACACCGCCCATGAGCTACATGAAAGAAGTTTATGCGATGTGAAAGCCGAACGACTCTATCGACGCAACTCTTTCGATCAATACTCATTCACTCGTTATCAAGATAGCATGCGATACCGCGGGTTAGTCAAAATGCGGTTCATTAAACACTTCTAAGCTTCATTCCAAAATGTCTTCACACACTCGGGCTGGGGGTAGCCTGAGAATCGGTCACCTCTGTCGTTGTTGCTGGAGCTCCGGTGGTGACATCAACGGTGGTTACGGCACTGATAGTAGTGACTGGGAAGTCAGCTGTAGTCGCCGCATTGGTGGCGACATCGTCTGTTGTAGTAGCAGCAAATGTGGTGGATGAGGCCTCTCCAGTAACATCCGGAGATGTAGTTACTTCCGAGGGAGCTGCTGTGCTGGTCGTTTGTGCAACAGTAGTAGGCTCGACAGGAGCGTCGGTAGTAACATCAGCCGAATCGGTTGTAGTTACAATTCCGGTAGTCTCGACAGCAACAGAAGTGGCCGTATTGGTTTCTTCGGGGGCGGCAGTTGTGCCGTCCTGGATTGTGGTGGTCTCAGTGACTTCATCGGTGGCTTCATTTGGAGTAGTGGTAACTGGAGCAACCTCGCAAGTGCATGGCACATTGGATGAATGACAGGTGCTTGGTGTAGCCCAGTACTTGCAGTAGGAGCCAGGAGTATCCGAGGCACAACCAGCGTCACAATTACGGGGAGCTTCAGTTGTTCCACCCGACCCGCAGTAACAAGGGACGTTGGAGCCAAAGCACCTGCTGGGTGTCTGCCAGTATTTACAATACGACCCGGGATAGGTGGCGGCACACTCGGCATCGCACTCGGTGGTGTTACCCATCACGTATGTGATGCCCTGAAGAACACTGAGACCAACGATGACGAAGGGGAAGGAGCGACCTACCATCAAATATGCGCGTAAGAGAACTACAGGATCGGGTATTGATGTGATAGTCAGGACACTTGCCATCCTCTCTTGTGCCCACGAAGATTTCATTACTCATGACCGGAGAGTATCTGCACAATCGTTTCATTTCAGAGGATGGCCGCATCGCACAGTCGTTTTAGAAGATATTCTATACAGCGTGATTCCCTGAGGTAGCTTAGTAACTGGAAAGCAGCGGCCGTGAGCAGCTCTCCAGTCATAGCCGATTAGTTTTTCGGAAAGTACA
>NW_003206294.1:0-1016 GCF_000006405.1 Perkinsus marinus ATCC 50983 | reverse complement strand
TTTCAAGATCCCAGCTTTTTTTACGCAAGATACAGTGGAGGCGCGCGCTGAGCAACTTGCGCTGTACGCAGCCGCATTTTCAGCCTATTGGCACTCTTGTGCAAGCATCGATCGGAAACGGTGTTATGCTGAACATTCGTTATGTTGCAGTCTTTTTCTACATGCTCTAGCTCCTTTGTTTTTTGTCAGCTTTTTCTATGGTATGTCATCTGGAGAGCAGCTAGATTTTGGTGGGAGGTATACGACTGATTGGAGGCTCCATGTGGGGACTACTTGCTATTTTCTTCGATGATATATGCGACCTAGTGAGGGATTCCAACTTGGTCCTCAACGAAACATAATCTCCATGGAAATACTGCATTTCAAATACAATACAAAAGTATTTCGAATGCAATACAGAAGTATTTCAAATGCAATACAGAAGTATTTCAAATGCAATACAGAAGTATTTCAAATGCAATACAGAAGTATTTCAAATGCAATACAGAAGTATTTCAAATGCAATACAGAAGTACATCAAATAACAGTACAATGAACGTGTGACAGTGACATGATGTCACTACTCTTCATCATTATCGTCATCGACCTTCCAACCACACTAAGTAACTCGGTGTGGTGATCCAGGACGCTTCTCATTCGCTGTGCAGCCCACCACGTACTTTGACCGGTGGTTCTCCCAAGGTTTTTGGTAACAAAGAGGATCTTCATCTACCTACTCAACTAGTTTAGTTCTCCCATGTAGCCCGGCGTGGTCAGCGATATAAGAATGCGAGCTCCTACTCTCAGCGTTACTTCTGAAGATGGGATAATAGTAAGCCTTGGATCAAAGAGCATCGCTTCGCTAAGTAATTACCTTCTTTTGAATGGTTCATTGGCCACCCTTCATGGAGTCTCCATGATGGAGATAAAGATTATGCAGCAGTTTGAGTACTCGTTGGTAGACTAACAAACTTCACACCTTTTCAACGCCTATTTAGAGAATAGTAATTTCTAGTTAGAACGGTGGAAGGAGTAAA
>NW_003210926.1:0-1293 GCF_000006405.1 Perkinsus marinus ATCC 50983 | reverse complement strand
AGGTGCTCTCCGAACGGACCTCATATCTCACCTCTTACGTGTAGTCGTCGTTATCGCTATGGCTGTCGACTCACACGCCCTTATTGAGCGCGGCTGGGGTCCTGAGACTCCGGCCAACTACACGAAGAAAGATGTTATTCTATACGCGCTGGGTGTGGGAGCATCTGAGCTCCGATATGTTTACGAGAACAACGATGAGTTCTCCTGCCTGCCTTCCATGCCTTTCGGTGAGCGCTGGTTCCTGTTTCTTGGTACATGGTCTCCTCTCAGCTCTCACTTTCAAGGGAGGTAACTCCGCCGACGTGCTTCCATTTCCGCCCCAGCACTTCATGGGTGCCATGGACCAAATCCCACCTCGAGGTGAGTTTACAGCCGATGCTTCGAATGCTGTACCGCATCAAAGGACCGGTCTTGGACGGCGAAAGATCGATGAAGTTATTCAAGTCATTGCCAACTTCGGCCGAGAATTGGGCGATGAGGAGCAGGGTCACAGCAATCTCACAGAAACGCTCGGGAGTGAGTTTACAGCATTGCAGTTCGTAAATCTTCCGATATTCTGACGTAGGCTGTCGTTGAATCTGAGACTGTCATCACCGATAAAAGTACTGGGGAGAAGTAACCTCTTAGCTCTTCCCGAGTTCTCTCGCTGAATCTCTGCCTTTCAGATGTGTTCTCCTGAGAAATTCGATTTTCTATGTTGGAGTTACTGACTTGAAGTCAGCTGGAGAACCATTCAAGGTTATCGTCGACGTCCCGCAGCGTCCGCCAGATAGGGAGGTCTCGGAGATGATAAGTGGGTTTTCTTCGTTCGTCTACGTGATCAAGTATGCGTTGATAATATCAACTTGATATCTCTCAGCATTGGAACGAGTCCAAACGTACCGTTTGAGTGGTGACTACAACCCACTGCACATTGATGACGATGTCGCTAAGGCGAGTCAAGCCCTTGTCTCCGGTTCTTGAGATATTTTCCAGGTCTTTGGATTCCCTCGTGCTATAGTGCATGGTTTGTGCACGTTGGGACATTCAGTTCGTCATGTTATCAAAGAGTTCAGTGACAGTGGTCCTGGTGCAGTTCGCGGTAAGCTCTGCGCTGAGCGGACAGGTTGTGGACCTTCCTTCCAAGGAATTCGATGCCGTTTCTCTAAGCCTCTCCTCATTGGAGAGCGAGTTACCACGAGAATGTGGCGAGTCGACGCCACAAAAATCCTGTTCAGGACATGCAAATATTTGGTAAGATTTCTATCCAATGTAGTGGCGTGATCATTCGTTCAGGATGGTCAAGAAATTATT
>NW_003216044.1:0-1042 GCF_000006405.1 Perkinsus marinus ATCC 50983 | reverse complement strand
GCGCGATATAAATTATATCATATAATCGTCTTTGATTTCAGTCGGGAGTGGCAGTCGATTCGGAGTTCGACAGGATGAACTGGAGATACGTAAACTCCTAGGAGGCTCTCGTCCCGAGATAAGATGTTAAAATAAGTGACTACCTACTAGGGAGCCTTCAGTCTGTTTCGATCTCGAGCACCCACAGCGGAAAGCCTCTCGGCTGGAGCTGATAGTCAGCATAGCGAATGTCGCGAATGCACAACTTACCCCGGTGTAGGTAATTAACCTCACGAGAGAGACCGATGGATCCGACAAGGGACCGTTGAGAACAACAAGTTGTTGTCAACAATCTAATCTCAGTGATCGTCCTTCTATAGGGCCAGGGTAGCGATCATGAGAAGACATCGCTTTCTCACAGTGTCCAGAGTGAAGTGTTAAGATGCAAGAAACTGATGACGCCACTAACGAACCACATAGCGTTGGATACATCTACTACTATTCACGGAAGCAAAGAGACCAACTGATCTGAGCCTGTCGAAAAAACTCATTATCTTCTGAGCACCCATCAACCGAGGAAAAGCTTGCACAGAATTCAATGAAGATATCCACACAATCGATCGTTTCGCTGTACTCCTTCGTGAATACGTAGTAGTCGGCTAGTATGTGCAATCTGAGAGGAATTGAAGATCGATTCCTCTGCAATCATTGGACACCGTCCCCGATGCGCTAAGGAGATTCTCACGACCAGGAATAGATGACTTTATACCATAGTCCAGCATGCCAGAAACGGCGCCCCGGTCCGACTTTAGCAATGATAGGAAGAGCCTTCGATCCAAGTCGAGTCGGAATAGGACCGAACGTGTTGCTGGGGCCCCGGCCGTGATGCACTCGAACGATTGTACGTGGTGTAGGCATCCCCGGTCGAGGCATCCGACTCTCTGATGAGCAGCATCATCAACTCCGATGGCGGCTTTAATTTCATTAGACTATGACGAATAGTGGCTCGCCTTCCAGATGAAAACTCAATAGGGCAATCGAGAAGAGTTGAAGGCAAACAACA
>NW_003214650.1:0-1136 GCF_000006405.1 Perkinsus marinus ATCC 50983 | reverse complement strand
TTCACCAGTAGTAGCATCCCATATGAAATACTAGTAGCAGCATTATGATAGTCACTTTTTCATCATGTATAGTTATGATAGTCTCATCATACAATCCCCATCTAGCCTGTAATAAGATAATACTATGGTGATACGTATTACGTATTATTATTACTTGTAAGGCTTTACCAGGTAGGTTATCTCCACTTATCTGCATATTCACGCTTAGCTTATGATCATCATCATCATATTCCCATACACTAACAGAGTTAGGCGTAGATACAAACTGATCTCGACAGGCTACGAAACGGTTCTGAAGATATCTCAATATCTGCAATACATGATACTAGTAGTACTTACCTGTTTGTTAGGATTAGTACACCATTCAACACTCCTTACTACACCTTTTACCATTTCCTCAGCCAAACAATTACCACTTAATACATCGAATACTCGTATACATTGATCACCTGATCCTGTTACCAATCTAGTAGAATCATATGTACAAGAGAATGAGAATACAGCACCCTTATGTGGTTCATAAGTACCCAATCTTTCACCAGTATAGGAATCCCATACACACATACCATTATCCTTACCACTAGTAAATAGTAGATCACCATCACCATTAAACCCGACTTGAGTCACAGGTCTACGATGTGCATATATAACTAATGGATGCATATATAAGGAGAACAAGGAGGAGAACAACAACAAGAAGCAACAACTGCCCCTTGGCGTAGCTAAAAGAGCGCGCCCATGTAATCGATTTATATATAGATTGGTTGTGGTTGGGCGCGTGTTGATGATGTCTTCTTCTTCTATGGTGTATGATGATCACGAGCAACAGCAGCATTGTAAGAATGATGGTAGCTGCTCGTCATCGTATGTTGTTGGTCATCATGCAATGAATTCTATATTATATGCTAATAAGAAAGCTGATGAATATAGAAGGCATCTAGGTCTAACACAAGATACTCGTGCTACTGTTGATAATGTATTAGATCCACGTACTATTAATATACTTAATAAGATGCGTAATAGAGGTGTATTTACTGATGTATCTGGTACTATATCAACTGGTAAAGAAGCTAATGTATATTATGCTACTACTACTGATGATACCTATAGTGATGAACTTACTAATGGTGGTGGAT
>NW_003202531.1:0-1293 GCF_000006405.1 Perkinsus marinus ATCC 50983 | reverse complement strand
AACAACATCGGTCGTGTTTTATCGATTTACATATATTGTGAAGGAGATCCGTTCCCGAGTAATAAGCAGTTCATTTCTGATTTCATAACAACCATTGATTACCATACTGTTGCCCGGGTGCGATTCCCGTATGGATGTCATATCCAAAGTATTGTAGGGTGTGATAGTATGGCCTGAACTGAACTGTGCAGAACGGATGCATACCGTTTAATCATTTGATAAATTTTATCGAATGCCAATTTCTAGCGTTTAGCGCGAATGGTAGTGTATATCTCACTGGTATGCGGCCTGACTGGTTGATTCAGTAGATGTCATTAAGTTACGTGAAGAAGCAAGATGCAAGACAAAAGAAGCATATTACTTCCCGTATGTGCATTCATAGACTTAGGGATACTGCATTGACAATGGTATATTGCGTTTTATGAGAAAGCTGTGTATGGGTTGTCGGGCTCGAATACATTTGATAGATCGTTTATGCGAAAGATAGGAGGTCAAACTTGTATTCACTGCGCAGTTCATAGATTGTTACTGGTTAAAGAGTATTTTCCTGCTTGAACTTACTGTTCATATGAGAAGTGTAGTGATCGTCGGTATAAAGCCTTTCTGTCATGTCCACATGTTTGTGAGTGTTCGGTTGCCATATGTAAGGATGTGTATAACTTGTTGTATAACTGTGATTACCCACTTTATTTGAATGCTAGGTACCGTACTTTTGTAACACATGCTGTGCATCAAATACCGCTGAGAAGATCTGAAGATAGAAAATCACGCTGCTCGTCTCTCTATGATGAAGAGATCAGTTCAGAATGTTCAGATAGTGATATGCCTGGGTGTTGGGCACCTGCTTTGCCCAAAGCTTCAACATATGCCATGATGGCATCAGCGCGCGCCAGGGGTGGGGGCCCCTGAGAGAGCGCGCCCAAACCTTTCACGCAATCGCGCAGGTGCGACCTGCCTATTGAATAGGGCTGCAAATGAAAAAGCTAAATTTAAATGGCCCGTGGAAATCGGCTGATTATCCGTGTACACATAGATCTCTACGCTAATGGGTGTCCTCTCAAGTATGGTTGAAACTGAAATCCTGTGACCAGAGATTGGTCTTGAAATCTTCGAATCCACATGTTGATGCGTGCTTATGGCGCGCGCAAAAGTTTCTTCGGAGCAGTTTTACGGGAGATAGGAGATTGATTCGATGAATCGGGTTCTGAGATCCTTGCCTATTAGTGGCACAGTAATGCATGGGCATGACGTGTTCCATGGTATATGCGAACTCACGCTCTGGTGTAATGAATT
>NW_003208798.1:0-1632 GCF_000006405.1 Perkinsus marinus ATCC 50983 | reverse complement strand
GGGCCATATTATGTATCGGTAGACAACATGGCTTCGCAAGACCAAAGAAGTACATGTTGATGTATCGTGAGGGTCGCGAACGTGCAGTGTGGGACGAGGCGGTAAGCGACTAGTTTCGACGAGAGTGGGAAAATGTACCCATGGGCAACTATGTGGGTTGATTTTAATATCAGAATTCTGAGGAAGATCTTGTTGGTTTTCGTACACTAGATCGTGTGCGAATGACTATAATATAGCTTCGGAAACTCCTGAACTCAGCTGATATATCCAAACACTGGTCTTCACATATGGCAACTATTCATCCACTCAGATCGATTTCGGAGACACCGTTTTTCGAGAGCGAATGCACAACCTGTTTTGCAACAATTGTCATCATCATGTACCACCGAGCGCATGTGAACGATCTTCGTGATGGGTTCCTCAGGTCGTCGCTTGTCTCAACCACCTCCGTTACGGGGGAGTACGAAACTGGAATCAGTTCGACCTCTGCTGGCTCCTCATGGTTAACGGTCATGATGTCTCGTGGAAGGCTACTGTAGGATGCGCTGAAGTTGTAGATTCTCAAAGATTCATTTCAGGTCCAAACTTGGGCACCATTCGTCTCCATCGTAGTACTGATATTGTTGTTTGTTATCATTGGTATCGTATGATCAATCTCACTTTTTGCGTAAGTGTATCATATCCTTGTTATAAAACGCAAAAATGGAAGCCGTATCAGAGGAGTACAGATCAGAGGGACCAGCAGAATATATTAGTGCAGAAATCGATCTCAAGAAATGGCAACTGTGGAGCAATAGGGAATCTAGCGGTTACACATCAAGGCGAGCGATATACGAGGTGTGCGTCAAATATCTCTTCACTGGTGGGTCGCGATGGTGTTCAACCGCGAATATCTCTGTTATACAACGCGATATCTGAGGTGATGCTGTATTCAATGCTAGCATATACTCGTAGTCGGATCCTTGAAACGGCTCGGGCGCGGCGAGATTTACACCGTCCCACATAATCGTTACTCAGCTCAGTCTGAAGGTCTCTTCATTCTCAGACGCTATAGACTTTCTATTACTCCATTTGCGTTCAGGCTAACGTATGTTGGACATCCCACAGGCACGATTGGCCATCGTATAGTCAGCTTAGCCAGGTGGAAACAGGTTTCAGCTCCCTCCTTGGGCTCCCCCTGGTGTACGATGGAAGTCATTGGAAGCCTCCGCGATCTTCAAGTGCGAGTCCTATCGGGAAAACCCGTGATGATAACAGGAATTATCATATTAATCAGTGCCGGTTCTTATGCTGTAAAAATGCTCTGATACAATCATACCACACTGTAGCCGTAACTCATCGCTACTGTAGGTTTATACGTTCAACTGGCTTGACCACTGGGCGACCCGGTTGCAGTTTCCGCTCATATGTACTGTATTAGTGATTGTTCTCCACTTATCACATGTATCAACAACGATTCCTCGAGTCAATGCCGTCCCCGTACGAGGCCCCCACCACCTACGATAAGACCAAGGTAGGCGTTTTACGCTCCACCGACGGTGAGGGTTGGTCTTCATCTCAGCTGGATAGCATCACACGCTGGAGAGCCCCGTTCAGCCAGTTGTAGCTACTATACTCGTCATCATCATCATT
>NW_003208539.1:0-1537 GCF_000006405.1 Perkinsus marinus ATCC 50983 | reverse complement strand
CCAAGAATGCCGCTCTCAACCTCCAATGGCCACCTCCACCCCAGCACGCGGAGCCCCAGACGACCCGCCAGACGATCGAATCTCTAAACAGTGTGGGGGAAAATAAATTTCCGATGAAATTTCGGAAAAAAAATTAATATTTTTTCTAACTCAAGTCGTGTGTTAGTTTTCATAATACAGTGAAATCAAATACATATTCCAAATTTGAGCCCAGAAATGTAACAAATACGCAATGGACAATCACTTGGAAGGGAAACTATACATGGTCAACCACATGTGTTGGTGAAAATATGAAAATTTTGCTAAAATTTTGGAAAATTCTCGCAGATTCCTGTGACTTTCTACTCGCATTCATATGTGGATTTGTATAATCACTTGATGACGTCGATGCACCCGACTAGTATAATAATAATATTTGATATCATCGGAGTTTCACCACCCTAGTGATATGAAAAATATATTTCACGACCACTGCATATCACCGAGAATATCGCGTTTTACACCGAGTTTTTTGCCACCTCACGTAAAACGGGTAAAACGTATAGGAAACTCTTCTGGGCTCAGGTGAGGAAAGCGATTACATATATTCCTACTCCAACGCTGTATAGGAAACTCTCCTGAGCTCAGCTGAGGAGAGCGATTACATATATTCCTACTCCAACACTGTATAGGAAACTCTTCTGAGCTCAGCAGCTGAGGAAAGCGATTGCATATATTCCTACTTCAACACTGTATAGGAAACTCTTCTGAGCTCAGCCGAGGAAAGCGATTACATATATTCCTACTCCAACACTGTATAGGAAACTCTTCTGAGCTCAGCCGAGGAAAGCGATTACATATATTCCTACTCCAACACTGTATAGGAAACTCTTCTGAGCTCAGCTGAGGCAAGCGATTACATATATTCCTCATCAACATTCACTCACCGCAGTGCAATCAAGCCTTCTATTCTCCTCCTGCGGTAAGAAGACATTTCCAACACCGTACTCGCCAGCTACAGGTAACGTCGCGTCTCCAGAGAGGAACGTATGAGACACTTGCCGGTAGTAGAAATCGGGAATTCCTAAATTTGGGGCGAAAAATTAATATTTTTTCCGCGAAATTCCGAGCATATATCAACTCACAGGAAAATATAAACATCGTTTTCTTGGGTCTGTCAAAGTCGAATGCGGATTTTTTTCATAGTGAAATTTTCGCGAAAATAAAATCGCCCCGACTCTCGTTCGGAAGGAAAGATTCTGTCGCGAGCCGGTCAAGCAAGTAGGGAAAAATTGAAGTTTCACCACCCGTTTTACTTAAAGTGGCGTAAAACTCGGTGAAAAACGCGATATTCAACGCGGTGATATGCAGTAGTCGTGAAATATGTTTTTCATATCACTAGAGTTGTGAAACTCCATTGTTCTACATACGCAGGTGATGCAAATTGCATCATCGTCATCACTTGATAAACTACGCGTGTTAACATCAACAACCTAATAGAGTTTCACCACCCTAGTGATATGGAAAACATATTTCACGACTACTGCATATCACCGCG
>NW_003210412.1:0-962 GCF_000006405.1 Perkinsus marinus ATCC 50983 | reverse complement strand
CAACTAAGCTAAGAAGGCACGTTACCTCGAGTGTGGAGTCTAACCATGCCATAGAATTCCACAATGAAACGCATACCACAATTCAAGTGGTGCAACAATTTGGTACTAAATTTCAGTGAAAAATTACGAAATGCAGTCGGTTTCCGACAAACGAACTCAGAGCAAGCCTTCTGCCGGAGTTGAACCGATGACCTCCCGCTTACTAAGCGGGTGCTCTACCAACTAAGCTAAGAAGGCACGGTCTCGCAAGTGTAAAGTCTAACCATGTCTTGAAATTTCACAATGAAACGCATAACACAATTCAAGTGGTGCAACAATTTGGTACTAAATTTCAGTGAAAAATTACGAAATGCAGTCGATTTCCGACAAACGAACTCAGAGCAAGCCTTCTGCCGGAGTTGAACCGACGACCTCCCGCTTACTAAGCGGGTGCTCTACCAACTAAGCTAAGAAGGCACGATCTTGCAAGTCTAAAGTCTAACCATGTCGTGAAATTTCTCAATGAAACGCATACCACAATTCAAGTGGTGCAACAATTTGGTACTAAATTTCAGTGAAAAATTACGAAATTCAGTCGGTTTTCGACAAACGGACTCAGAGCTAAACTTCTGCCGGAGTTGATCCGACGACCTCTCGCTTACTAGGCGGGTGCTCTACCAACTAAGCTAAGAAGGCACGTTCCCTCGAGTGTGGAGTCTAACCATGCCATAGAATTTCACAATGGAACGCATACCACAATTCAAGTGGTGCAACAATTTGGTACTAAATTTCAGTGAAAAATTACGAAATGCAGTCGGTTTTCGACAAACGGACTCAGAGCTAGCCTTCTGCCGGAGTTGAACCGACGACCTCCCGCTTACTAAGCGGGTGCTCTACCAACTAAGCTAAGAAGGCACGTTCCCTCGAGTGTGGAGTCTAACCATGCCATAGAATTCCACAAGTGAAACGCATACCACAATTCA
>NW_003200474.1:0-968 GCF_000006405.1 Perkinsus marinus ATCC 50983 | reverse complement strand
GGGGTCATATCAGGTAAAGCACAATTACATACCTCCTGAGCCGCAAGATGACACTCGTTGTGGTGGCTGTGCACGAGTCCAAAAGCCGGATATGCTAGGAATATGTGGAGGGGTGTAGTAAGAAAGGAATTAAATAGCTTACGCCGTTGAGTCAAGAATCCTAACTGATTCACACTGACTGGCCGATTGCTTATGGGGTAGCTGAATCAGCACCGAAAAGGTAAACGTCTTTGTAGTAGCGTGGGGCTCGAGCACAATCCTTCCCAGGTAATCACTGACAGTAACAACTCAGGTTCGATACAAGACTCGAAGTTACTGAGCGAGAATGAAGATGATAACAGCGTTGTTCTATGGATCAAAGAGAATGGACA
Organism: Perkinsus marinus ATCC 50983; assembly: GCF_000006405.1. Taxonomy (NCBI): domain Eukaryota; phylum Perkinsozoa; order Perkinsida; family Perkinsidae; genus Perkinsus; species Perkinsus marinus. Next base: position 597 of record NW_003200474.1, on the reverse strand, counting down.
ACTCGCAAGTTTGCCATGAACAATGCGGCATGCGAGTGCGTTTCCCGACGGACTGTATGTTAAGGACAGCCTCAACATAAAGACCTCTGCAAAAGCCAGAATAATAACGCTGTTTCTTAAATAATAGCGCTCGTATACGACGACATAGGCTGAGCAAGGCTCGTAACATTAGAGGTCGCACGCCTTGAGGACAATATCCGGAGGAGTAGGATATGAAGGGTCGAAACCAGGTATCCATGGACCATGGTGTATGGTCAAAGTATCACGGAATAGATCCAAGGTCATGGCCTTTCCCGTCATCCACCAATCCTCTTGACCAACTTGTGTGCGATTGTCCATAAGAGAGAGTAGAACATCCAACCCTTTCTCCTCTCTTTTCAATACCGAGATATTGAAGGGATAGTTCACTGTGTCCGCTACCGATTGGAATTCCTTCACGGGGATGCCATCAGTGTAGACGACCATGTGCGTAGCATCAGAGCGAAGGGCCACACTTAAGCCCTTGCCGTGAGCAAATTGGCAAAAATGATGATTCACAGGCTGAAGACACGCGCCATAGGTCAAGCGTATCTCAGGCTCACCGTTCATCACAATCTC
>NW_003201788.1:0-587 GCF_000006405.1 Perkinsus marinus ATCC 50983 | reverse complement strand
AAGAGTCGCAACAAAAAACACAAAGGGTTTGCATAACTAGTCGTATAAATACAACTGCTATACTAACCTTGGTCTATTGCTGCATCATGCAAATCTTGTATTAGATTTGCGGGTAGGATAAATCCACCCGACTTTCCCACAATGAGCGGGTACTAATACAAAACCCCATGAAAATCAATGATATTTTTCAATATCATGAATCCTTCGAATAAACCGGAATACTCGACGCTGACCGATTTGGCAGCTATCGAATACCCAAAATATATCGAAATGTCAGTCATCCTGATCGCCGCCGGCAGATCAGGAGTGATGTCCAAAAACTCCCAATTTGGGAACTCGGACATCACAACAGTCCTTTCGCAAGAATCAGCCACCCACAATTATATAAAAAATGCAATAATCCGGAAAAACTTCGAAAAAGAAACCGTCAATGGTGATTGGTGACGCGGTGATACCAAAAATACAAATAGCACACGATATACCTCTTTTTTGAAAAATTCACCGCGTCACCCATCACCACCCCAAATCTGCGCAACGAAAAAGGTCAATTTTAAGTAAAATTCACTTAAATTTCACTTAAATCACTT
>NW_003208642.1:0-1180 GCF_000006405.1 Perkinsus marinus ATCC 50983 | reverse complement strand
CACGCGAGACAAATATGGAATGAGAGGATGATAAAAATAGTCAACATGAACTTCACGTCCTATCGTTGTTGCCAACAGTTGTCGAGCTGGGTCGAAGCTTACTTGATGGGTTTAGCACGAACTCCTGGGGGTGGAGCTTTCTTCCCTTCGAGCCTAACGAATCTAGTTACCGTTGCAGATTCCACACACGCATGAGCATACAACATGACCTGAAAGATACCATCCCCAACAAGTCGATTTATACTCCCCTTAGTTCACCTGCTGACCCTTCACGATCGGTACCGAGGTATCGAAAACAACAATCTTAGCTCGTATGACAGTGGAGACTTGGCAGGCTGTGCTATTGGCAGCAGCAGCACAGAGCACCGAACCTCTGATGACCATGTACGGGTCCACACCTATGAGCATGAAGATAGTGCTAAAGAATATCTCGGGTATCCTCCTCACCTTGCAGTGTTGCTAGATCGATATAGTCTCCAGGGTACCCCTCAGCATTAACACTCATCTGTACGTCTTCACCATTACGGTATCTACCATTTGCTCATCGTGTACTCGGTTAATCGGCATTCGTGCGTTGACGAAAGTATAGAGATGATAGCGATGAACAGAGCGACCAAGCATAATACGATGCCATATTTGAAGATAGACTCTACTATGGCCATCGCAACTTTCATAGTAAGTAAGGAGCGATAACCTTCCACTATAGAAAGGGGTAATAGACACTGAGGGTGTTTTAATATGATGACCACCGCAAGTGCCTCCAAACCAGTTCAACAACAGCTTACACATTTCTGATTGTACACACACTCGAGTCATCTCCCCGACCAGGAAGCACAACGATCTTCTGCCCGCTCTTGAATGTTCCTTGCTCAACTCGACCTGATATCTGATAGAAAACATGCGTGCTTGCCAAAGGATAATGCCAAGTTGAACCTCAGATATCCTCACCTGAGCCCCACTGCTGGACTTGTATACATCAGCCACTGCTATCCTCAAGGGAGCAGAGAGCGATGCCTTCGTGGCACAGCACTATCAGTAGAAGCCGACTCTGCCAGTTTGTCGATAGCTGTCACCAACGTGTCACCTACCGGAACGAATACTACTATCATGTGAATCACTGGATAATGAAACCGTTTGCATTCATGACACTACAGATGTCAACGACAAAATACCGACATAA
>NW_003206327.1:0-938 GCF_000006405.1 Perkinsus marinus ATCC 50983 | reverse complement strand
CGCACCTCGCAGATCCGTTCAATCCATTTTTTGTGTCCTCTGGTTTGGCAGAGCGATGCATCACCTCGGCTATGAATCTTGAAGTACTCATCGACAGTTTGGCCGAGTGGTCTAAGGCGCTGGCTTCAGGCGTCAGTCCGCAAGGGCGTGGGTTCGAATCCCACAGCTGTTAGAAATTTCTTTTCGTGTGATTTGATGAAGAACGCATTCCGCGGAAACGGTTCGAAACCGTTTTTGTGTCATGTCCTATAGTGTAACGCATCACCTCGGCTATGAATCCTGAAGCACTCATCGACAGTTTGGCCGAGTGGTCTAAGGCGCTGGCTTAAGGCGCCAGTCCGAAAGGGCGTGGGTTCGAACCCCACAGCTGTCAGTCTATATACCTGACTGGTGTTGTATTAAAATCCGAGACCTTTTCAGAAGCGAGGTAGTGCAAGACCAAAACCTTCTGATCGATATTGCGCCATCGCAACTCGCAGATACCGTTCAACCCATTTCTTTGCCCTTTGGTTTGGCAGAGCGATGCATCACCTCGGCTATGAATCTTAAAGTACTCATCGACAGTTTGTCCGAGTGGTCTAAGGCGCTGGCTTCAGGCGTCAGTCCGCAAGGGCGTGGGTTCGAATTCCACAGCTGTCAGTCTATATACCTGACTGGTGTTGTATTAAAATCCGAGACCTTTTCAGAAGCGAGGTAGTGCAAGAGCAAAACCTTCTGATCGATATTGCGCCATCGCAACTCGCAGATACCGTTCAACCCATTTCTGTGCCCTTTGGTTTGGCAGAGCGATGCATCACCTCGGCTATGAATCTTAAAGTACTCATCGACAGTTTGTCCGAGTGGTCTAAGGCGCTGGCTTCAGGCGTCAATCCGCAAAGGCGTGGGTTCGAATCCCACAGCTCTTAGAAATTTCTTTTCGTGTGATTTGAGAAGAACGC
>NW_003215240.1:0-1041 GCF_000006405.1 Perkinsus marinus ATCC 50983 | reverse complement strand
GGGTACCACTACTGGTATGTGGATCATTATTGCCACCACTATTATCTGCCTTTATCTCGGTTGGGCTCTCGTCATGTCCATCGGTGGCGCTGATATGCCTGTTGTTGTCTCCATGTTGAACTCCTACTCCGGTTGGACTACCGTTGCCTGTGGTTTCATGCTTTCCAACACGATCCTTATCATCGCTGGTTCTCTTATTGGTTCTTCTGGTGCCATCCTTTCTTACATCATGTGCAAGGGTATGAACCGTTCCTTCACTTCAGTCATTCTTGGTGGCTTTGGTGTTGAAGAGGGTCACACCGTCGAGGTCACTGGTACCGCTACTGAGACTAATGTCGATGAGGTTGCCGAGAAGATGATTAACGGCAAGTCTGTCATCATTGTTCCCGGCTACGGCATGGCTGTTGCTCGTTGCCAGCAGACTGTCGCTGGTATCGCTGACTGCCTCCGCACTCATGGTGTCAAGGTCCAGTTTGCCATTCACCCCGTCGCTGGTCGTTTGCCGGGCCATATGAATGTGTTGTTGGCCGAGGCTAACGTCCCTTATGATATCGTCAAGGAGATGGATGAGGTCAATCCCGAGTTCCCTAGCACGGATGTGTCCCTTGTCATCGGTGCCAACGATATCGTCAACCCCATGGCCGTTGAGGATCTTTCCTCGCCCATTGGTGGCATGCCCGTTCTTGAGGTGTGGAAGGCTAAGACCTGCGTTGTCATGAAGCGTTCCATGGCCACTGGCTACTCTGGTATCGAGAATCCCTTGTTCTACAAGGAGAATACTCGTATGCTCTTCGGTAATGCTCACGAAAAGACACAGGAGTTGCTCGCCGCTCTCCAGGGTCTCGCCAAGGAGAAGAAGGTCACCACCGCTGACAACGCCTCCGCTCCCCTTCTTGCTGAGGAGAAGAAGCCCGAGCCCGAGAAAGGTAAGGAGTATCCTCCGGCTCTCAAGACCATTGGTGTACTCGATGAGACTAAGAACAGCGATGAGACTCGTGTTGCTATCGCTCCTAATGTCGTGTCCAAGTTCCGCGATATGGG
>NW_003203127.1:0-1140 GCF_000006405.1 Perkinsus marinus ATCC 50983 | reverse complement strand
TTAGTCTCATGGACAGTGTCATGCTCTGCCATGCGGTTGACCAATATCCGGCCTCTGACAGTTAATACTCGTACTAAGTACTGCTGATAATATGCAGCACAAGGTCTTCCACCGTGATTTAACTAACCACCACGGTGTACGGTACTAGAGACTGGCGATCCTCGACGAAACACATTTATCCAAGCAAGGTATTACTCTAGTGGTTATTCAGTCCAACTCTCATCCTAAAGGTCGCAGGTTCAAACTACGACGGGTCCGTGCGGGGTCCCCACTTCAGTGGGGTGCACGGACCAATCAACCATGCAGACTCGAACCCCCTCAAAGCAATGCAAAGTAACGCGCGAGAGCGCATCAGAGAGTAGAGTAGCACTCTAGTCTACATCGGAAAACTCAGACCAGTGCGCACGGCTAACAGTGCGCACTCAAGCCAGTGGTACTGGCTCAACACCAAACTAATAGCACTAGTGGGTCACGAACAGAATGTGTCAGGCAGGACTATGGCGGACGAGGACGTGAAGTCTGCCACAGCGTGGCAGGTACACTAGCAACTGGCACCGCAGGTGACAGGATCAACCAGCACACCGCTAGGTGGAGGAAATTTTTTTTCGCGCGACTTTTTTCGGGCGAGCGGGGAGGGACCCGCGCGCCTATACCAGCAATTTTATTCACAGCAAAATTCCGCACTTTTGGAGCCGATTTCGAAACTGAGCCTCAGAACCGTCTTGAAAGTGTTACCAATCGACTCGGTTGCTCCTTCTGAGCACAATGGTGCTACTCTCGGGTCAGTTTATAGATTTCCTGACGAGTAATTGGGGATTAAAGATTTTTGTTCATAGTCACCTCGTCATTTAGGTACGGTAGTGCTTGTCAGTTGATCTGGCGCAGTGGTAAGGGCGCGCGCTCTCCACCGGAAGGTCCCGGGTTCGAGTCCCGGGAAGGGACAAGTTGTCTTGTGATCAGTATAATATACTATATGATATAGTTATGTTTTATATAGACAATTTCGTGGCGCGTGATAAGTATATGCAACTAGTAGTACCATTATTCCACTTGTATATATATTGTGTGTGGGTGTTTACGAGTCGGGTGGTAGTGTTGAGAGTGAGTTGATGTTGGATACAGAAAGAGGGGGTCGAGTGT
>NW_003205923.1:0-1062 GCF_000006405.1 Perkinsus marinus ATCC 50983 | reverse complement strand
TAGATAGGGACAGTGGGAATCTCGTAATCCATCATGCGCGTCACTAGTTAGATGACGAGGCATTTGGCTACTTAAGAGAGTCATAGTTACTCCCGCCGTTTACCCGCGCTTGTTTGAATTTCATCACTTTGACATTCAGAGCACTGGGCAGAAATCACATTGTGTCAACACTTTTGAGGCCATCACAATGCTTTGTTTTGATTAAACAGTCGGATTCCCTTGTCCGCTCCAGTTCTGAGCTGTTTGTTAAGTGCATGCAGAGCGCCGAAGCAGCCTGGATCAATTGAAGGTATCAAGCAAGGAGTCCACAAGTCACGTGAGCAACAAGTAGTCTCTGCTCGACTCCAACGATTAATCCAGGTTCCACATACCAAACCTCAGAGCCAGTCCTTTTCCCGAAGTTACGGACCTATTTTGCCGACTTCCCTTATCTACTTTGTCCTACGGACCAGAGGCTTCTAACCTTGGAGACCTGATGCGGTTATGGGTACGATCGAGAGTGCGAATAAATCTATCCCTCGGATTTTCAAGGGCCAGCGAGAACACTCCAGACACCCTGTTAGACAAGGTGCTATTCCAGTTCGAAAACCCTATCTCCAGATGATCTGATTCCAGGGTAAGTCGAACTGTTAAAAAGAAAAGACAACGCTTCCTGGGGTCCCCTATGGCGTGTCCGAGTTCACTTGTGTTGCCACATATTATCCACGTCTCGGCGCTGGAATACTAACCAGCTTCCCTTTCGAGAAACAGAGCCAAAGCTCCAATCCGATGGAATTTAACCTGTCTCTCAGGATCGGCTAACCCATGTCCAAGTGCTGTTCACATGGAACCCTTCCCCACTTCGGCCTTCAATGTTCTCTTATTGAATACTTGCTACTACCACCAAGATCTGCACTGGAAGCTGTTTCACTCAGACTCACGTCCAAGCTTCTTCACAACCCCCACGCCCTCCTACTCATTGTTGCCAATTATCTTGCAACAATGGCCCGGTATCGGTCACTCGCTTCAGCGCTATCCATTTTCGGGGCTAGTCGATTCGGCAGGTGAGTTGTTACACACTCC
>NW_003211310.1:0-1044 GCF_000006405.1 Perkinsus marinus ATCC 50983 | reverse complement strand
AATGTTCTCTTATTGAATACTTGCTACTACCACCAAGATCTGCACTGGAAGCTGTTTCACTCAGACTCACGTCCAAGCTTCTTCACAACCCCACGCCCTCCTACTCATTGTTGCCCAATATCTTGCAACAATGGCCCGGTATCGGTCACTCGCTTCAGCGCTATCCATTTTCGGGGCTAGTCGATTCGGCAGGTGAGTTGTTACACACTCCTTAGCGGATTTCGACTTCCATGACCACCGTCCTGCTGTTAAGATCGACCAACACCCTTTGTGGTATCTGATGAGCGAGCAGTTTAGCACCTTAACCGAGCGTTAGGTTCATCCCTCATCGCCAGTTCTGCTTACCAAAAATGGCCCACTTAGAGTCGTCTCATTGACCCCAATAGTTCAATTAAGTAACTACTGGATCTTGCCCATTTAAAGTTTGAGAATAGGTCGAGGAAGTTACTTCCCCGGAACCTCTAATCATTCGCTTTACCTGACAAAACTGATAAAGACTCTAGCTATCCTGAGGGAAACTTCGGAGGGAACCAGCTACTAGATGGTTCGATTAGTCTTTCGCCCCTATACCCAAGTCTGACGAACGATTTGCACGTCAGTATCGCTACGAGCCTCCACCAGAGTTTCCCCTGGCTTCACCCTGCTCAGGCATAGTTCACCATCTTTCGGGTCCTAACGGATATGCTCATACTCAAACCTTTCACCGAAGATCAAGGTCGGTTGTTGGTGACCCCAACATGGCCATACGGCCTCACTTTCATTACGCGTATAAGTTTGCCACTCACACACTCGCACATACGTTAGACTCCTTGGTCCGTGTTTCAAGACGGGCCGGAGGCAACCGTTGGAAGCCAGCATCGCGATTACTAAGTGCGAACAATCTCAAAGCCACATCCTGGCCACTCGACGAATCGAAAAGCGCAGGGTAATGACAGTTAGAAAGCTCGTTGACCAGCAAACGCACTTCCTCACTGACCGAGTAGTGAGTATCGCAAGGAAGCAACCAATTCACAGATAGCGAACCAATTAGCATCCCAAGGATTA
>NW_003209702.1:0-1523 GCF_000006405.1 Perkinsus marinus ATCC 50983 | reverse complement strand
GATCACTGTCACACAGCAGGATCGCACAGAGGGAAAAGAGCATCATTAGATGCGCCACTAGCTGTATCCATTGGGCCGCCAGACGAGAGCGCGCCCAGAGGGAGAGTCCAAGTACAGATACCTTGGAAAGATAGTACACGACCACTAAGGTCGTTCGCACAGGCCTGGCATCGAGACCGAGCTCTGAGACAAAGGCTGGAATCGTCACCCGAAAAATTGCAGATGTTCCGTACTCAGGTTGATCAACTCGTTCAGCAGGGATTCGCCGAAGAACTCCCGAAAGATTTGCCAAGATATCCACCAGATGAATCTGACCCTCTACTACAGGATCGTCACTACATTTCTCTAGTCCCAGTGTACTCAGCCACACGGCATACGAAATGCCGTCTCTGCCTAGATGCACGTACGTGCAATACGTACACTAGGCCGGGATGGCACAACCCTCAAGCTCTGCTACAAGCTTTCGTTGGTTGGAGAGCCTACGTTTGGGTAGGTCTTTTCGACCTCTCCAAAGCGTTTTGGAGGATTAATATAGTACCACAGGATAGGAAATGGACTTGCTGTGTCGCAGATTCTCGGAGGCTGAGATTCACAGCCCTTCCGTTCGGATTCAACTTCTCCCCATGTACATTACTTGAGGGAGAAGATCTTGTGAAGGATGCGATTGATAAGCTCATCCATGTAGGGCACGAAACCTCTCCTCCGGGTACCGAGGGACCTACTAGTCTAGAATCCGAACCAGGTGACACTAAGGAGGAGGTGAACGAGCCGGATTCGAGCTCTACTATCGTCGACATTGAGATCGACGTCAATCATGAGACTCCTGAACTATCTCGTCCGAAGTCACTGAGATGTAAATTCTACGTAGATGATGGCCAAGTACGTGAAAATCACAGCCCATCGGCCGGTGCCAAGAAGCTTATGTGGGCCCGATGGGGCTTTGCTCAATACGGGTTCCCCTCGGAAGGGGTGAAAACATCCGGGAACTTCCACATCAGTAGAGAGGTTATTGCTGGATTGTGGGAGGGTCAGCGACGAGCTAAGGCCTTAGATCAGCTTCGGAAGGCCGATCAACACTCATGGAAATCATTCTTAGGGTACCTCTGGGATCCTGAGGTGGATGCCATAGCCCAGGTCTTCCCGGAACTACAGAGCAATGAGCAGATTGCTCTCAGTGAAGGTCAGTGTCTCTCTCGCAGAGAAGTCATATCCATCGTTCAGCGATGGCACGACCCATTGGGATTATTCAATGAGGTCGGAGGGTTCAGCAAATGTCTTATCAGAATGTCAGTACAAAATACAAAGGACTGGGATAACCTTGTCCAAGAAACGACAATGAACGAACTCAGACAATGGGTACTCGCAATGCAGATGCCGATTTATGTCAAGCCTAGATACTGCGACTTAAGATCAGTCTATGTATTCTCGGATGCAAGCACAACTTGTTGGTGCGCAGAGATCCGAGACGTCAACCTCCACCTTGTATACAGCAGAAGTGGTCTGTCAAAGCGGGGTCAGATCAT
>NW_003203968.1:2264-3991 GCF_000006405.1 Perkinsus marinus ATCC 50983 | reverse complement strand
TTGTTGGTTTTTAAATATTTCTACTCCAAGTCGTGTGAGAATTTACCATAACATAGTTTGGAAACTTCTGAGCTCAACTGAGGAAAGCAAATATATATTCTAACGATACGTATTAATAAGGATTTCGTATTGTGGGAAAATATGATGAGAATTATTGTTGGTTTTTAAATATTTCTACTCTAAGTCGTGTGTGAATTTACCATAACATAGTTTGGAAACTTCTGAGCTCAACTGAGGAAAGCAAATATATATTCCAACGATACGTATTAATGAGAACTTGAAATATTATGAAAGTTCTGTCAAAATTTTGTGAAATTCTCATTGATTTTCTGAGCTCAGCTGAGAAAAATCAAGCAGATATTCCTCCAACACTACTTACCTTGTTGCTTAGTATCACTCCGACGATTCCTCTAATTTCATGGGACGCGACACTCACGAAACAACAATCTATGAAATTAATATCTGCTAAAAATAATAAATTTCATCGCGAAAATGTCATACCCTACCTCCTCCACATTTGCTCATCATCAGCAAATTCCTTATCGATTTTATCTCTGTGAAATTTTCATCAATTTCCCAAATTTTCGCATATTCTCGACCAACAGCAATAATGTAATACCCGTTCTCCTTGGTACTCCTACACCTTAGGAGCTCACGAATATTAATTTGGCTCGAAATTTCCGGGAAATTCCTCATTATTTCTGACAAATTTACCATTTTTTCCCGTAATTTCTGAGAATTTCGCATTATTTTCCCTTTTTATCGATGTTTTTTCATGTGCTCGAGGAGCTCATGAACCTTACTTTGCCCAAATTTCCCACTCTTTAATAAAATTTCCGAAAAATTTTCCATTTTCCGATAATTTCTGACGTTTTTCCCACTCTCAATGACTTTTTCCCATACCCTCGAAGAAATCACTTTTCCGGTAATTTTCTGATTTTTCTCATAACTTTTTCCCAAATTTCTCAAATTTTATAATCTTTAACAAAATTCTCATTTCCTCATAATTTCTGACAAATTTCCCATTTTTTCCACTCTTATTAAGAATTTTCCCATACCCCCAAAGACTTCACCTTTTCGGGCAAACATCGATCGCGCAAATATTTTTGCCAATCGATTTTTCCGCAACAATTCCACACGAATTTCCAATACCATCACTTCCAACTTCATCTGAAAAATGCAAAAATTTCCGAAATTTTTTCCATTTTTTTCACACCATTATGAAGAGCGAGCTCCCATTTCCAACACATCAACGATGACGAACCTTCCGAATCTTGAGCCAAGCAAATGGCGTGCGTACCGTTCCCATCAAAAACACAATCGACTGAGGAAAAAAAAATTCCCATAGACCGGAAAAACTCATATGAACTTACCAATTCGTTTTGCTGGTATGATAGTAATTGCCTCCATGCGGAGGTTCTCATTCAACGACAAAATACGCAATCGTGAAACGTCTTCACTCGGGAGGTACTCCGCGAGAAATACAATGTTGGTTGACCTAAGACGGCAGAATCGGTGTGAAAAAATTATCGTCATCTCGGTCCTCGCTGGAGCTTTTGTATTTCATAACAGAAAAAAATGCTCGAAATTTTTCTTCGAAAATTTCTATTTTTACTATTTTCTTTTACCGTGTCTGTGAGAAAACTTTTTCCATAATGAAATAACCAAATTTTATGAAAAAAATTCTCAGAATTTATTTGAATTGCGTAAATGTTTGCAAAAAATAA
>NW_003203968.1:0-2164 GCF_000006405.1 Perkinsus marinus ATCC 50983 | reverse complement strand
GGCACCTCGTGGGTGCGCCAGTGCCACAGGATCACCTTTTCCAGAACCTTGCCCAAGACCTGAGCAGCGATATTGGACGCCATCTCTTCCACGGGTTCTCTGCTAGGCCATTCCCTTGGTCCACTCCTTTGGAGGGTTTGGGTATCAACACCAGTCTCACAGGTTTGAAGGCTCGGGGAAAGACCCCTAGTTGCACCGATGCCTTCATCACTTCCCAGATTTCTCCGCGAAAGTTGCTGGAGCTCTCCACCGCGTATCGAACATGTTCGTATGCACATTCATCATCTCCCGGAGCCCGCCCTTTTGGCGTGACAGCTAGTAGGCGGCGGAAAGTCTCCATCTCCATCTCGAAGTATGGTCCATGGTTCGCCTCTTCCCTGTGGTGATTCGCAGAGCCTTCCCTTCTGTCTCCATCCCCTGTTGCTGGACCTACGAAGTAGTCCATGGCCTGCTCGGCATCGAACCATTCTTGCAGTGCCCTAGGCTTCGCCCACCTTTTTACCGCTCCCTCATCCATGGCCTCTATGGCCTTCCTAGCTGCATCCCGTTTGCGTTGCTTAATTCCCTTAAGCAGGGCCCTTCTTGCCTCTACTTCAGCCTCTGCCAAGGCTGGCACCTCAGGGTTCTTGCGTGCCTTACCTCTCTTCCTCTGATATGTCCGCCTCAACTTTTCCAGGTCTTCATTCCACCAGTTCTTGGAACCCGGGCGCCCAGCGGTCTGTCTTCGCGTGGATAAGCGCACCGCGTCCTTTAGACGTCTCTCTAGCTGTCCTGCTCTTCTTTCCAACTCCTCCGCGTCCCTTATCTCCGTTCCCACCTCCGTCCCTCCTCCGAGTACTGGTAGTACTCGTGGTCGTAGTAGTACTGGTAGTACTCGTGGTCGTAGTAGTACTGGTAGTACTCGTGGTCGTAGTAGTACTCGTGGTCGTAGTAGTACTGGTAGTACTCGTGGTCGTAGTAGTACTGGTAGTACTCGTGGTCGTAGTAGTACTGGTAGTACTCGTGGTCGTAGTAGTACTGGTAGTACTCGTGGTCGTAGTAGTACTGGTAGTACTCGTGGTCGTAGTAGTACTGGTAGTACTCGTGGTCGTAGTAGTACTGGTAGTACTCGTGGTCGTAGTAGTACTGGTAGTACTCGTGGTCGTAGTAGTACTCGTCGTTGTAGTAGTCGTAGTAGTACTCGTCGTTGTAGTAGTACTCGTCGTTGTAGTAGTAGTTGTGGTCGTCGTAGTTGTAGTAGTAGTTGTGGTCGTCGTTGTTGTAGTAGTAGTTGTGGTCGTCGTGGTTGTAGTAGTAGTTGTGGTCGTCGTTGTTGTAGTAGTAGTTGTGGTCGTCGTGGTTGTAGTAGTAGTTGTGGTCGTCGTTGTTGTAGTAGTAGTTGTAGTAGTAGTTGTGGTCGTCGTTGTTGTAGTAGTAGTTGTGGTCGTCGTAGTTGTAGTAGTAGTTGTGGTCGTCGTTGTTGTAGTAGTAGTTGTGGTCGTCGTTGTTGTAGTAGTAGTTGTGGTCGTCGTTGTTGTAGTAGTAGTTGTGGTCGTCGTCGTTGTAGTAGTAGTTGTGGTCGTCGTTGTTGTAGTAGTAGTTGTAGTAGTAGTTGTGGTCGTCGTAGTTGTAGTAGTAGTTGTGGTCGTCGTTGTTGTTGTAGTAGTTGTGGTCGTCGTTGTTGTAGTAGTAGTTGTAGTAGTAGTTGTGGTCGTCGTTGTTGTAGTAGTAGTTGTGGTCGTCGTAGTTGTAGTAGTAGTTGTGGTCGTCGTAGTTGTAGTAGTAGTTGTGGTCGTCGTAGTTGTAGTAGTAGTTGTGGTCATCGTTGTTGTAGTAGTAGTTGTGGTCGTCGTTGTTGTAGTAGTAGTTGTGGTCGTCGTTGTTGTAGTAGTAGTTGTAGTAGTAGTTGTGGTCGTCGTTGTTGTAGTAGTAGTTGTAGTAGTAGTTGTGGTCGTCGTCGTTGTAGTAGTTGTTGTTGTTGTTGTTGGGTGCCCTTTTGCCGACCGCGCTGAGCGCAGTATACGGCCTTGGCGGCACACAGGCTGCGGGGCCTGTAGATAGTTCGTCCCCGTGGTGAACCCCTTCCGGCTGAGGCTCTGCCAATGGTAATTAATTAGGTGTAGAGGGAAAATAAAACGGTACAAGAAATAGAAGAATAGTAGAGGCAAATAATACGAAATTATAC
>NW_003207932.1:0-1065 GCF_000006405.1 Perkinsus marinus ATCC 50983 | reverse complement strand
TGAGGAGAGTTCACATAACAATCGACAAAAAAAGATTGCGCCTCGAGAAAATGAGTCATACAGGTCGATATACCTATTAATTCAGTTTGAATCGTCCGTGCCAATCCTAGAATATCTTTACTGCAACCGTGTGCAAATCAGCAGAACGCACATTCAACTTCGGTTTGAACTGCGTCTCCAAGTAAGCAAACTGGTTGGTTCACCCAGCGGCTAGACTTAACATTCTTCCGCCTTAACCTGGCTAGTAAGAAAAACCATTTTCTTGTCGCCCAAGCTAAAGGAAGCTTGAGCTTCGACAGATGTGCAATGTATCAACATTTTCCATAATGTGTGGGGAACTCTCAAAAGTTATTGCTGTCTATCCAATGCCGTCGATTAGATTCATCATTTTCCCAACATCAGTCAGCAGCATGTGTGCAGCATATTTGAAAATAATGGGACACCCACGCTTCGCGCTTACTCGAGAGTAATTACAATAGCTATTAAGAATCGCTGACATCGTCTACTACACCAACAGATCTTGTTGTTAGCAGCGCATTAGACTCTGGTCATCGGATATGATAATTCACATCGCGTCTGCAGTGCAAGTAAATGCACCGCTCGACTCACCAAAACATTAACGTCTACACAACACGGCGATGCTTATAGATGATGCTTCATTCCATTCATGGAGGTTTCTGAACAACATCTCACCAGTGGAGTAGTCATGAGAGCTTTATACAAAAATAATCAATCCTCAAACATAAAGCTCTGTCTTATGCAGTGCTGCCTTATGGGAGGATGGGAGGAACATCAGTGAAGTCGCCAATCGGAGGCGCACTGGTAACTACCGGAGCTCCAGTGCTAGTAGCCTCCATCATAGAGGATTCAGTGGTGGACACCATTGAAGAGGCTCCAGTAGTCATAGACTCAGTCAGGGTGGCTGTAGGAGTTGTAGACTCATCCACAGGAGCTTCAGTTGTGGACTCGTTTACAGGGGCCTCAGTAGTGGACTCACCAACAGAGGCTTCAGTAGTAGACTCGTCTACAGGAGATTCAGTAGTAGACCCGTCTACAGGGGCCTCA
>NW_003206047.1:0-964 GCF_000006405.1 Perkinsus marinus ATCC 50983 | reverse complement strand
AAAGACAATGACCCGATAACGTCTTATCAGCCTCACCCTCTGAGAAATTGCTCGTAACAGATCTGCCCAACTCTCTTGCTCAGTATCCACATCAGCCCTCGGCTGCTGCTCAACGTCGTCTTCCGCCCCGTAGAGTAGCCGCTGATGGTGAACTGTCCCTTCTGCGATAGTAAGGCTTACCTCAAATCATCAAGCTCTTCAGTGGGCCGTTGCTGAGTTGGAACACTTTGTGAAGGCTCAGCAGCCCCGTCTTCTTCCACTTTCGTCTCCACTGCTCTACTCAACTGTCCACGCCTCGACACCGGAGTACTCGCCACCTCCTGAACGGTGACATAACAATGCTCCAATAGTTTCCTCCTTACAATGCGATTCTCAGGATCCGGAAGCTCATACGCCATTTGAGAGCCACCTATGGTATCAGCCTCAGGCGCTGACACTCTCGTAACCGGTCGCTGGCGGCTGCCCGAGCTCCTTCGGTTCGCTATCGGCACTTCTGCTCGGGGGCGGAAGGGACGCCCCAAAGACTGATGGTCCCTTGGCTCGAGGTCAAGCTGTTCGCCATTCGCTGTACTCTGGACCAGAGTCACATTGAACGAACCATAGTCGATGCCACCTAGTCAACAACCATTGAGACACGACTTGGAACATTCCTCACTCGGTCCACGGCATTTCACCGACAGGGCTATCTCAGGGGCGATGAAGATCTGCAACGGGCCGCTCTTCCCCTTGAGAGTCCCTTCAGATAAGAAAGCGCCCACTAGAGCGAGCAACTCTGTGAGGGAGACCGAGAAGGAGATGTCGCCGGGCGGTATGTTAGATGCAGACAGCTGGCCGATCGGGAGCATAGACTCCTTCACACCCACATGGAGGTGGTGACCTTCGACATCATCATTAACCGCTTGAGCATCGTCCCGCTCAGATGAGAACTGACTAGGATAGTAGCAGGGATAGTCGAATCACAACT
>NW_003207863.1:0-1031 GCF_000006405.1 Perkinsus marinus ATCC 50983 | reverse complement strand
ATACAGGAAGATTATTGATTTATGCAGTTATTTTGTGCGCCACTTTAGCTTAGTGGCAGAGCGTCTGCTTTGTAAGCAGAAGGTCGTCAGTCCGATCCTGGCAAGTGGCTTATAACACCATAAATATCTGGTCTGGTACGAGAAGCAGGAGCAAGATGGCCCATTCTGTGAAGGGGACACGACAATTATTGATTCATATGGTTAGTCTGTATGTCACTTTAGCTTAGTGGTAGAGCGTCTGCTTCGTAAGCAGAAGATCGTCAGTTCAATCCTGGCAAGTGGCTTACAGCTGCATTATGCTCTAGTCGGGTATGAGAAGCAGGAGCAGGTCTGCTCACTCCGCAAAGGATACAGAAAGATTATTGATTTATGTACTTATTCTCTGCGTCATTTTAGCTTAGTGGCAGAGCGTCGGCTCTGTGAGCAGAAGGTCGTCAGTCCAGTCCTGGCAAGTGGCTTATAGCACCATAAATTTCTGGTCTGGTACGAGAAGCAGGAGCAGGATGGCCCATTCTGTGAAGGGGACAGGAAAATTATTGATTCATATAATTAGTGTGTGTGCCACTTGAGCTTAGTGGTAGAGCGTCTGCTTCGTAAGCAGAAGGTCGTCAGTTCAATCCTGGCAAGTGGCTTACAGCAGCATTAGGCTCTAGTCGGGTATGAGGAGCAAGAGCAGGTTTGCTCACTCCGCAAAGGATACAGGAAGATTATTGATTTATGCAGTTACTTGGTGTGTCACTTTAGCTAAGTGGCAGAACGTCTGCTTTGAAAGCAGAAGGTCGTCAGTTCGATCCTGGTAAGTGGCTTATAACACCATAAATATCTGGTCTGGTACGAGAAGCAGGAGCAGGTTTGCTCACTCCGCAAAGGATACATGAAGATTATTAATTTATGTACTTATTCTGTGCGCTACTTTAGCTTAGTGGCAGAGCGTCTGCTTTGTAAGCAGAAGGTCGTCAGCTCGATCCTGGCAAGTGGCTTATAACACTATAAATATCTGGTCTGGTACGAGAAGCAGGAGCAAGGGGCCC
>NW_003208721.1:0-1001 GCF_000006405.1 Perkinsus marinus ATCC 50983 | reverse complement strand
TTGCCAGCAGTTAGTAGGTACCGCTATTACCTTCAAGTTCGTCGCGGACCCCGCTGCGTTATCTAATCTCTGTACTTGGAGGATCCACGGTGAAACTTGTGGTGGAACGTCCATCACACATGCGGCGAGGCTTTAGGGAAATAACGCATCCCTTGGGCAATGACGTTGTGACAATATAGGATTTTGATGTGGGAATATACGAGTTTGAGGTTGGAGCCTCATCCTCGTTCCTGGCAGGGATACCTTAACCAAGCGCTCGACGATTCCTGACATTATGAATCATAATTTATGATCGGTAGTGACGTTCAATTACTGACCAGTGAAGTGGGGACAAATATCTCTGTACGTGCATAATTTGTGTTGGCCGCACAGTAGTATGGCATAACGCGAGCAGCGTGCCAATGTTGAGCTGGCATTGTCAGTATTCCTTTAGCGCTCAGGCATTCCATCTTCATCACATTAAGCTCGTATGAAGTTACCCCCCAGTCTGGCCATCCTGCTCGTCTTGGGTGTTGTTAACGGTGATGTTCACGTGGATGATGCTGGAAAGATCATCTCCGAGATGATGATGGATAAGCAGGTCGATAATGGCGGTCATGTGTCCGAATCTGTCACCAACCAGGACTCGCCTAACAACCTTAGCGATCCATTTTCATGTGCTGCGTGCGAAACCTGCAAAGCGGTTGCGTATATTCCGCCCGTGTGCAGGGCTATATACAGTGGCGATCACTGCGAGGATTGTTGCTGACATTCGATGTCCTGTAGGCATTGTCTTCGGCTGCCCCGCGTGCCAAAAGGACTCTCTCCTTCATATTCTGACATAACTGTATAATCCGATATTCATTTCTTTAGTTGGATATTGTCGGTTCAAGAATGTCATCTGATGCAAGAGCCAGTTTCCTAGCCGGGTCCCAGGATGCTATCTCTGGTCACGGCAATTTTCCAGATTGTATGACACGATGTTGCTGAGCATGCATCTGCTCACGAGATGCTTAGTATAC
>NW_003216695.1:0-1814 GCF_000006405.1 Perkinsus marinus ATCC 50983 | reverse complement strand
TTCTCAAGGCCCGCATCTGCGCAAGCCGATCGTCTCCTCGTGGAATACGATGAGCTGCTTCACCATCCTCGAGTCAACTGCAGCTTGATGTGTCTCTGTCGTCTTGACCCCAGTGTAGAAGAGCTGCAGTCGGCTGTGAACGGTGGTGCTGTGTCCATATTGAAGTGCAGTAAGATGATCGAGGCTTGGGACACTGTGACCATACCGAAGAGCGTGCAAATGATACTCAACCCGAACCTGCCTCCGGTCATAAGCCTCGGCAGTCAGGGCACCTTCTACGATCGTGTAGCTCAAGACAAGGAGATCCTCAAGGTTATTCTCATGCTCACTGGAGCTGTTCAGAATTCCGAGGATGAATGTAACGTCTATCTGGAGCGCTTCTCTTGTTACGGCTGGTTATGGGAAGACAGCATTGAAGATAAGTACAAGGAGTTCGAGGCTACTAATCCGACCTTGGATGACTTCGAGTGCAAACTGCGCAGCTTCGCTCAATTAGATGAGAAACTTGATTTGTTCGAGTCCTCTCGCCAGATCGGCGCCCTCCTACTCCGACCAGAGAGCCTCGCAAAAGGCTTGAAGGGTTTGGCCAACGAATGGAAGGTGGCGTTCAGTAAACAGCTGCATGTGAAGGCAAGAGACCGGCTGGAAGCTTTGACGGAGCAGATCAAAACGACTGCTAAACGCATGAACCGTACAGTGGAGGACGGCGACATCGATGCTCTCGGGTACGTGATGAGGACCCTCAATGACGTTAGACGGAAACAGTCTGAGATCGAGCTCGAGTTTGGACCTATCACCCACATGTATGCAATTCTTGACACTTACCTGCCGAACAACGTGATGGACAAAGATGAGCAGGATGCACGATCAATGCTGAAGAGGAATTGGTTGAAATTGGTGGAGGAAAGTGAGAAGAGGCAACAGGAGTTATGCCTGAAGCAAGCTGAGTATAAGAAGACTCTCATTCAGACGGTCAATAATTTCAAGAAGGACGTAAGTGGCAATGTTGATTTCGGACTAGGACTACTATTCGTTGCTCTAGGTACGAGACTTCCGGAAGAACTACGAGTCCCACGGCCCCATGGTCAACGGTATAGCCCCACGAGAAGCTGTCGAGCGGCTCAAGCGGTTCAAAGAGGAATTCGAAGTTCGGTCGAGGAAACAAGAAATCTATTATCTCGGAGAGGACCTCTTTGGTCTGCCTCATCAACAGTACCCCAAGCTTGAGAAGACCAAGCAAGAGCTTGGATACTTAGCCCAGTTGTATGACTTGTACGTGCTTGTTTTGGAGACCATCAAGGAGTGGAAGGACTATCTCTGGACGGAAGTGCCGCAGCATATCGAAGACATGAGGTCTCAGGTGAGCACATCGAACATGGACAGTCTTCGCACTAGCGATGCTTTTCAGATTGAAGTATTCAGCAACCGTTGCAAGAAGATGCCGAAACAGCTGCGAGAGTGGCCGGCGTACCATGAGCTGAAGAAGGAGATCGAGGACTTCTCGGAGGCTCTGCCGCTGTTGGTCGAGCTGGCCAAACCGTCTATTATGCCGAGGCATTGGCAGCAAGTACAGGAGCTCACTGGCAAGGAGCTGCCGGTGAGAGATAAGCGTTGTGTATTCTAACGAGTCTGTGTTATCATCGATTGCTCAGGTCGATTCTGAGATGTTCATGTTGCAAAGCTTGATCGACGCCAATCTGCAAGAGCACATCGATGAGGTTACGGACATCTGTGACTCAGCAGACAAGCAACTGATCATCGAGAAGCGTCTAGCAGACATCACGAGCAATGGAGTGAAGAGGCGTTCCTGTTTG
>NW_003204855.1:0-4734 GCF_000006405.1 Perkinsus marinus ATCC 50983 | reverse complement strand
ACACATATCGAGTGACGTTGTAAAGGAGATAGTCCTCAGTCAAAGAACTACCATCAAGCCGTTGAATAAGCATCGTCTCCTCCGCAGTGTAATGCATAGGCGGCTTCGTCGGCTGTAGTGTTGGTGTTGGTGATGGAGTTGGTGATGGCGTGGTATGAGATGGGACAGGTGCATACCAATCGTTGTAGGCTTCGCTATTCTTATACGACCGTGTGTTGGCAGGGACGGCAAAGTCATCATCAGTCACCTCGAATACATCTATCAAACCAAAGACCCCTGCGACCACCAGACCAATGACAATTGGTATGGTAATCCACCGCAGCTTGAAGAGCCAGTTGAGATAAGTATAGACGAAACCAGAAGAACACTTGCCGTCAGTTGAAGAGGTAGTAGTATTAGAGGAATCGGACTCGGATCGACGATCAGCATCAAGGTTCGATTTGCCTCCCCTGCCGAAGTAGAAAGTAGTAAATCTTTTGTACAGTTGCCAACCTTTGGAGGAACTCTGATCGGCCATCCAAGTAACAACGATAAGGAAGGCTAAGAGGAAAACAGCCGTCGTGTGGTGCTGTCAACACAAGAATAAACTGGCTAGTCTCGTGAACAGGAAACAAACAAGTTGGTATAGAAACAATCTGTAAAGTAATACGTAGGGGTTTAACGTTGTTATCGATGAATACCCCAACCGACGACCTTTCACCGACAACGACAGGCCTTCTATCGAGCATCTGAATCAAGTCTTCGCGGCCAAACACACTTCAGCCGTAGATCGAAACCATTTAGGATGTTCCCCCCTATCGGTTGTTGGCAATAACCATAGACCTTACATAGTTAATCGGCCTCTTGGATTCCATCACAGTCATCTTCACTATAATCCTCCTCCTCTTCTTCTTCCTCCTTGATAGCGCCCAGGCCTCCCATACAACAATGGACATCACTGGACGATGTTGATGATGATGACGACGACGAATCCCATTCCTCGTCATGCTCGTCTGCCTGAACGAACGTCTTCCCTTCACAATATTTCTATAGCGTTACATATTCTTGTATAGTGAGGCCCTCAGAGCTCACGGCTGTGACATCACAACCAGCCTCTGAGACTATCCAGTCGACCCATGGCCCGTTGCCATGCATTTCAGCTAGTATCATACCAACACATTGCGAGTCGGAGTTTCGAACTCTCATGTCAGCACCAAGCTGATGCAGACTCTGAAGGAAGGCTAGCGCTATCTCACCAGTAGGGGCCACTCCGGCAACCTGATCGTAGATACAAGGTAACAACTATGACCCGAGCAATGTAACGATCGTAAGAATTTGGCTGTAGGTACGATTGTGACTCGATTCACATCGCTACCATGAGGAATACTTTGTATAGTATAACGGTTCGGTTCGCAGTGTATACGGCATGTACCACATTTCGGGCTAGAAACCTCGCAATGTGAACTAAACAGTTATGCATATCTAGACTCTCGAGATGGCTCCCTTCAAATTGAGGTTAGTACGACTATAGACTACGGAACGCTTCAAAAAACACCGGAGTTTCACCCGTGATATGAAAAACACTAGTGAAAAAACCTATTTCACGACTAGTGCATACCGCGAGTATCGCGTTTTTCACCGAGTTTTACGCCACTTCACGTAAAACAGGTGGAGCTCCATTGTCAATCGACTCACATTGTTATCATGTTGATATTACTAAGAGTTGACCTCCAAAACCGAAAGCGTTAAAATACTGCTCTGCATAACGATTTGGTTCACACAGTATGCATACCCAAGAAGATAGACACTGCGTATCACTTCTACTGGAAATTTTCACTTCAAATGTCACATACCGCACTAATGGACAACCAAACCGGCACGAAATATTACTACCAGATGGCTGGCCGTATCACCACTATCGTTGACCTGATTAACATCCACGCCATGGATGTTGACGAGGTCTTGCATGGTGTTGATAACCTCCTGTAGGGCTTCTGGTGGGGGGACACTGTCAGTTCATCAATACATATGTTAACAACCCAGCTGCTATTACAAGACTTTCATTTCCTCTTCTTCCTCGTCATCATCGTCATCATCATCACTGGAGTCTGGCATCATTTTCCTCTGTAGGCGAATAAGAGCATTCGCAGTAGCGTAGTGTAGACAACCGTTGCCGTCACAGTCCAACAATGACGATAAGGGAGTCTTCAAGCGAGCCGCGAGCTGACAGGACAGGGCATCAGCACACGGGCTGTCGACTCTGTACATACCGCGTTCAACGCATCCTTGCGAGAGCACTCTGCGAGGAGGTGACACAGTTGCATACCGTTGAACTGAGGAAACCTGAAAAGATACCATCGTATGCAATACGCTGAACGTCCCAGAGATCAATTCAGGTACTGATGATTGCTGAAATTTAGGAGAAGTGTTGAACAGATCAAATTCCAGTTGAGTAAACGACAAAATGGTGACGTCATTGGTAGTAGTCTTACATGTGAGTGAGTTGCCTCTCGGAAATTGAAGGATCGTTGATGATGTTGATGAGAGTGTCAGTGGAAGGCAGATCATCGAAGTGAACGAAGAAGATACTCTCGATAGGACTGCGAATACAAACAACTGTATTTACGTAGACATGAACGTATATTACTCGAAGACCTTCGAAACAAAAAAGTCCACCGCGCTTTGTGCTGATCTTTGAATGGCAAACTGCAACGGTGTCCGGTTATCGAGGTCTTTAGCGAGCCAATCTATACCCTGTATAGCAGCATTAGTCGCTGGCAATGTGCCATGATGATGATTATACTACCTCCTTATGCAACCATTCCATCACATCACGATCACCTCCATCTAAAACACAGTAGTGAGCAGCGCTCATACCGGTATCAGGAGATACTGTGTTGATGTCGACGGACTCTAAATGATGATGATGCTGTAGTAGTGCAGCAGTGGCTCGAGAGATCAGTACTACTACTACCACTACTACGACTACTACCATCATTGTCCCTGATGGCCTTGCAAGTGACAAAGTCCCCTCTGCGAGCAGCGTCAAGGAAGTCACAATCAGCAGTGGTCATCGCCCTAAGAGTGGTGGACGGCATTGGTGATAGACAGATATAAGCTGAGATAGAATTATAGCCCACTCAATGAAACGGGTTGTTGATACAGCCACCCGACGTATCATGCTTATCTTCATACTGGTCTCTGCGGCAGTAGCCCCTACATATCTCTCAGACTCAGGAGTAAAGTCAATCAGCTTTGAGTGGACAAGATGAGCTCAGAAGACAGGCCCTTGACACTGAGTTTGTATTGTGTCTTCTATCGAGCCATAATAAGATTCCATGCGGTGCACCTGTGTTATCTGTCCTTAGAGTCTAGTGAGCTTCCATTGTGTAGGTTAGATTGTTCCGAATTCACGTCGAGGGTCATTAAATTGATTATGGATCAGTTGCAGATACTCGTGATGTGACTGACCATCGAGGATATGTCGTATGAATCGAAGTAGCGGTCTGTGGCCCGGCAGCTCACGTTCAATCCCACCCAATCGGACCGATGATAGCCATTCTGATCCATGCGAAGTCCAACCCCATCGGATACGGGAGTGGGGGAGGTAGCGTTCGCGGTTGATGGTGGGCAAACCACAACCGAAGGCTTTATTGTCTCTGGATTCTCAATCGGTCAGAATCCACATAGATCCGGAATATCGGGGGACAGATTGTGTCACACGATAATATCCATCGCACGCCCGATGAAACGCTTGGGCTAGCTTCAGTTACGTCGGTTGTCCGTGAAAACAGTGGGTTGTCCGTGAAAACAGTGAATCCTGAAAATGGTGAACCGGAAAATATTACCCTCGAACCCTCAAAACAGTGAAGGAACGAGCGCGCGCCCGCGGCGCGCGCCGACAAAATTCAATTCAAGGTCCTCTTAGTAAGAGGCTCTTACGATTTATGTGTTGTATCGAGCGGTTGGTCTAGCGGTTAGGCGGTGGTGCTGGATATCGAATGTCCAAGGTTCAAATCTGAAGTTCATCAAGATGATTTTATAACTGACTGTAATCCAACACCAACCAAAGGTTTGTAATCGATTAACATAGCGAGCGACATATACATGCTCTGCTACGTATTTGGTGTTGGATTTCACTGACTCAGTTAGACTGAGATAGTTTTTGCTGAGACACGATTGAGGTATGCTCGGGCCAGTAAGCCTGCCTAACTTAGCTGGTGCGCTTCCTTAGCAGTTACTCCGGGTCATCCAGGAGTTCAGTATAGAAGTTGTATTCGTTCATGTTCAACAGGAACAGACATTAGGACTTGCTGTCTGAGGCAGCCTGCCTACTACCAGAATTGTTCAACAACAAGGTTACCGCACTTCTTCTACAGTCGCTACTATGAATTCAAACGCTTTGCTTATGGAAATCGCGTATTTCAGCTAGTTGTTAACGGATTGAAAACTCAATCCCTCGCAATGAAACAGTGGAACGGAAGACAAAATAGTTGATCAAAACAAGACTGGAGACGACACGGATTTCCGAATCCCTACAGCGTCCGTCGCGGATGCTCGCGGGAAAGGCGATATCCTGTCATTAATAATGCAATCGTACGCATGCTCTCGCATCTGAGACTCATCGTAAGTGATATCGCTAAAATGAGGGGTTTGTAGGACGATGTCTACAAAACGGGCCAAGACATGAAGCGCGCACAGGTTAGACAGTGGGCTTTGCTGCTGAAGGCCGAGGAAGATAGCCACCACTGGAGA
>NW_003207966.1:0-1048 GCF_000006405.1 Perkinsus marinus ATCC 50983 | reverse complement strand
GCACGCAACCGGCACGTGTGCAGTTCGGGGTGTTTAGTATGCACGCATACTTGTCCCTTTTGTGAGGATTTCTCGCCAAGTTGTCCCCGAAATCTCTCTATTCTCGGTGCTTGGAGAGCTCTAAGTTCGATCGCGACGATGTGGTAAAACATGCGCGTAATCAACTACATGTGTAGGTGACATTCGTGGAAATTTTGAGGAAATTCCCGTTGGTTTCTGTACGCTTTCACCCGAATTTGTATAGCTTCTATAACTAGTGAGGAAACTTCTGGACTCAGCTGAGGAATACGAAAATTTATTCCAACACTGGATCGTGAAGGACTTGTCCGTGAACCTATTGTGGAACTATGTCTGGTGAGGAGAGGAATTCGAGGGATGTTATACAGTTTCGGCATAAGGTCAGGCTATCTTGTGTGGATTAGCAGCTTAAATTTCAAGTTGCCCTGGTTCCTCCGGACTAACATAGTCATATACATATAAGAATTTCTCGGGTATGCGGAAATTGGGATTCCAGGCTTTTGCTCTTCGTTACTACTACCGAGTTAGTACTAAACACAAATTCAGTGAAACGTGACTTGCATAAACCTACTTTTTCATATAGAGGTTGAATCATTTCATCTAGTAGTGATCAATTCGAATGAGATTGCTGTTATAACATGCATACTCAATTAC
Organism: Perkinsus marinus ATCC 50983; assembly: GCF_000006405.1. Classification (NCBI taxonomy): domain Eukaryota; phylum Perkinsozoa; order Perkinsida; family Perkinsidae; genus Perkinsus; species Perkinsus marinus. The sequence continues at coordinate 376 of NW_003207966.1, read as the reverse complement.
GATCCGTAACGGTATGGTTTACCGGCTCAGCTATAGCGTTTGGCCGTCGTCTCTTCGGCGATCTCCTTCTCAGTTCACATCTCGGGCAATACCATGGGGCATCCTCGTTGGCCAAGTCTGGCGCGTCCATACCAGAAGCAGCAGCCCATCGCTGAGCACAGTCAACGTGACACCAACCAGATGCGACACATCGCCGAGAAGAGCAGTATACGGCCAATGTATGGTCATCTATACCACCACAGCAGCTCGCAAATAGTTTTTTCTTCTCACGTAACTGCTCTTCCGGAAGCGGTTGCATATGCTCTGGCCACTCGAAGACGTTAAGGAGCTCCTGCAATCTGACAACGTTCGCATCAACCGCTCCGCTCCCGATATC
>NW_003200084.1:0-1234 GCF_000006405.1 Perkinsus marinus ATCC 50983 | reverse complement strand
TATACTCCCGATGAGCACTCTGAACATTCTCCCGCTCAAAGATCAGCTGGATGAGTGCTCTGAAGGAAGAAGTACCAACTGACTCCTTGATTGAGCTCTCAACAACACTAAGCCGGCTTTATTGCAATCCATGGTTGACAAAATCAACTCGATGCAGCAGTCGTGGACGGCCTCCAAAGATCAGCCACCTTTCAAGGGTACGCGATGAACTTCATGCTCAACATTACCTCGAGCGGCAAAGTCGAGAACCAGTGCTACTATTCGACAGGTATGTCAATCAAAGATGTCCCCACTGGGTGTCCCAACGGGCCGAAGCCCTCTTCTACTTCTGATGACGAAACTCGCCTCCTCGGACCCACAAAGCCGGAATTGAAGGACTTACCAAGCAACTTCGACGCTCGGCAGAAGTTTGCCTCTTGTGCTGGAGTCATTGGGCATGTGAGGTAGTCCTCTCTACTGCTGTTATGGTAGTTCCTGGATGGAGGTCCATCTTTCAGAGATCAAAGTGCTTGTAACAACTGCTGGGCTGTAAGCCCAACCGGAATGCTCAATGATCGTGTGTGCATCAAGTCCGGCGGTAGCTTCAGAGATATCCTATCTGTCGGTTACTTCACTTCATGCTGCAATCCTGCTAATGGATGTCCCAAGTGAGAGAAATGCATTCAACCACGGGCGATAGCAATGCGTTCTCTGAATGACAGCTAAGATTTACTTCATCTTCAGAGCGAGGGGCTGTCAGGGTGGCAACCTGTTTGAAGGTCTGAACTTCCTGAAAAATCATGGCATTGTTACTGGTAAGAATATTCAACTCAGATCACTCAAGTTGGGTGAGTTTGAGACCGGCATCGACTCCTCTTCGGATTAGCATCACTTGTAGCCTTCGTAGGTGATGAATTCAAACCGGCCAGGCAACTGAGTAGCGCTGATGGCTGCTGGCCGTATCCATTCCCGAAGTGCAATCATGTACGCTCGGCGGCAAGCAGATATCCCGCATGTCCGGCAGTAAGTGTAACATAGGGTTCCTCGTAGCGTCATCACATGGTGGTGGATTCTCTAGTCGTAGGCGGGTTACTCCTCTCCTGCATGCCAAACAAAATGCACCAATAAAGCATACAAGACCAGCCTGCAGCAGTAGGAGCACACCAGATGGAGACTTCATATTCACTCTATATCAGAGATCTTCACCGTGCTAAGAGCTTTGGCCGTCTACCAGCGTCCCCCAGAATATCAAGCA
>NW_003211408.1:186516-193580 GCF_000006405.1 Perkinsus marinus ATCC 50983 | reverse complement strand
GTCAGGCCGCGACACGACACCCAATTCACACAAATCTCACCCCCGCATGGGTTACAGGCGATCGCAACTCACCCAGCTTATACAGAATCAATCAACATACTGACATTAGGTATATTTCTCGGGCGTTTGACCGGGGAGTGGTAACAGTTGTGTGGTGCTTAGAGAAGTGTCCCTTAGAGACTGAACGCAGTGTGTCGACAGTCTCATAGACAGGCAGGAATAGGTTCTATCGAGATTCGAACTCGAGTCGCTGGATTCAAAGTCCAGAGTGCTAACCACTACACTATAGAACCACGAAATGCAATTAGAGAAACTATTTCCGTACTAACATTGTTCAAAAGCCGAGTCCCACAGTAGTTCCTGCAGACTCCGCGGGGTGTCAAAAGCGATCTGTGTGTTTTGCATCTCGTTGTTGTTGTGTTGGCTACCGACCTCTCAGCCGCTCTCCACCCTCACTGGTCCCATCGTGCGGTATTGCCTGCTCTGTTCCCAGCCTTGGCCAGTACCCGCGCCTTCAGATGATCGGATGTGATGACTTCCGCCTTCCCACCCGACCTTAGTGGCACCTTGGGATGGACAGCTGATCACCGGTCAGGCCGCGACACGACACCCAATTCACACAAATCTCACCCCCGCATGGGTTACAGGCGATCGCAACTCACCCAGCTTATACAGAATCAATCAACATACTGACATTAGGTATATTTCTCGGGCGTTTGACCGGGGAGTGGTAACAGTTGTGTGGTGCTTAGAGAAGTGTCCCTTAGAGACTGAACGCAGTGTGTCGACAGTCTCATAGACAGGCAGGAATAGGTTCTATCGAGATTCGAACTCGAGTCGCTGGATTCAAAGTCCAGAGTGCTAACCACTACACTATAGAACCACGAAATGCAATTAGAGAAACTATTTCCGTACTAACATTGTTCAAAAGCCGAGTCCCACAGTAGTTCCTGCAGACTCCGCGAGGTGTCAAAAGCGATCTGTGTGTTTTGCATCTCGTTGTTGTTGTGTTGGCTACCGACCTCTCAGCCGCTCTCCACCCTCACTGGTCCCATCGTGCGGTATTGCCTGCTCTGTTCCCAGCCTTGGCCAGTACCCGCGCCTTCAGATGATCGGATGTGATGACTTCCGCCTTCCCACCCGACCTTAGTGGCACCTTGGGATGGACAGCTGATCACCGGTCAGGCCGCGACACGACACCCAATTCACACAAATCTCACCCCCGCATGGGTTACAGGCGATCGCAACTCACCCAGCTTATACAGAATCAATCAACATACTGACATTAGGTATATTTCTCGGGCGTTTGACCGGGGAGTGGTAACAGTTGTGTGGTGCTTAGAGAAGTGTCCCTTAGAGACTGAACGCAGTGTGTCGACAGTCTCATAGACAGGCAGGAATAGGTTCTATCGAGATTCGAACTCGAGTCGCTGGATTCAAAGTCCAGAGTGCTAACCACTACACTATAGAACCACGAAATGCAATTAGAGAAACTATTTCCGTACTAACATTGTTCAAAAGCCGAGTCCCACAGTAGTTCCTGCAGACTCCGCGGGGTGTCAAAAGCGATCTGTGTGTTTTGCATCTCGTTGTTGTTGTGTTGGCTACCGACCTCTCAGCCGCTCTCCACCCTCACTGGTCCCATCGTGCGGTATTGCCTGCTCTGTTCCCAGCCTTGGCCAGTACCCGCGCCTTCAGATGATCGGATGTGATGACTTCCGCCTTCCCACCCGACCTTAGTGGCACCTTGGGATGGACAGCTGATCACCGGTCAGGCCGCGACACGACACCCAATTCACACAAATCTCACCCCCGCATGGGTTACAGGCGATCGCAACTCACCCAGCTTATACAGAATCAATCAACATACTGACATTAGGTATATTTCTCGGGCGTTTGACCGGGGAGTGGTAACAGTTGTGTGGTGCTTAGAGAAGTGTCCCTTAGAGACTGAACGCAGTGTGTCGACAGTCTCATAGACAGGCAGGAATAGGTTCTATCGAGATTCGAACTCGAGTCGCTGGATTCAAAGTCCAGAGTGCTAACCACTACACTATAGAACCACGAAACGTAATTAGAGAAACTATTTCCGTACTAACATTGTTCAAAAGCCGAGTTCCACAGTAGTTCCTGCAGACTCCGCGGGGTGCCAAAAGCGATCTGTGTGTTTTGCATCTCGTTGTTGTTGTGTTGGCTACCGACCTCTCAGCCGCTCTCCACCCTCACTGGTCCCATCGTGCGGTATTGCCTGCTCTGTTCCCAGCCTTGGCCAGTACCCGCGCCTTCAGATGATCGGATGTGATGACTTCCGCCTTCCCACCCGACCTTAGTGGCACCTTGGGATGGACAGCTGATCACCGGTCAGGCCGCGACACGACACCCAATTCACACAAATCTCACCCCCGCATGGGTTACAGGCGATCGCAACTCACCCAGCTTGTACAGAATCAATCAACATACTGACATCAGGTATATTTCTCGGGCGTTTGACCGGGGAGTGGTAACAGTTGTGTGGTGCTTAGAGAAGTGTCCCTTAGAGACTGAACGCAGTGTGTCGACAGTCTCATAGACAGGCAGGAATAGGTTCTATCGAGATTCAAACTCGAGTCGCTGGATTCAAAGTCCAGAGTGCTAACCACTACACTATAGAACCACGAAATACAATGAGAGAAACTATTTCCGTACTAACATTGTTCAAAAGCCGAGTTCCACAGTAGTTCCTGCAGACTCCGCGGGGTGTCAATGGAGGTCCATTTATGGAGCGAGGTCAATGACGACTAAGACCGTTGTGTAGAGGGGGAGACAGTTGAGCGTCACAAAGAGCGCTAGAGTAGTCGAGCGCTCGCCGGGACGCTAGAACTTCTTACTTGAAGAGGCCCAGTTGCTGGAAGTCAGCACCTGATGGGATACGTAAGAGGCTTCTCCCGCCTGCCCGCACCCTCTAGAGGTATAGGGGCCTTTACAGCATCGTCAGTTCTGTCATAATGTATTTGGTTTAGACCAAAGCTCGAACTATGACTTACATTTTTGACGACGATGTAAAAGGCGCCATCGGGAAAACCAACAGCACCAGAGTGTCAACTCTCAGGTGTGTTTAGTCGCCGCAAATAGTGCGGATTATGGTTTTCCCCATGGCAACCACCCAAACCACTATACCTCTACACAACGGGATATCGGGAGGAATTGAAATGCGATCTGTGTGTTTTGCATCTCGTTGTTGTTGTGTTGGCTACCGACCTCTCAGCCGCTCTCCACCCTCACTGGTCCCATCGTGCGGTATTGCCTGCTCTGTTCCCAGCCTTGGCCAGTACCCGCGCCTTCAGATGATCGGATGTGATGACTTCCGCCTTCCCACCCGACCTTAGTGGCACCTTGGGATGGACAGCTGATCACCGGTCAGGCCGCGACACGACACCCAATTCACACAAATCTCACCCCCGCATGGGTTACAGGCGATCGCAACTCACCCAGCTTGTACAGAATCAATCAACATACTGACATGAGGTATATTTCTCGGGCGTTTGACCGGGGAGTGGTAACAGTTGTGTGGTGCTTAGAGAAGTGTCCCTTAGAGACTGAACGCAGTGTGTCGACAGTTTCATAGACAGGCAGGAATAGGTTCTATCGAAATTCGAACTCGAGTCGGTGGATTCAAAGTCCAGAGTGCTAACCACTACACTATAGAACCACGAAATACAATTAGAGAAACTATTTCCGTACTAAGATTGTTCCAAAGCCGAGTTCCACAGTAGTTCCTGCAGACTTCGCGGGGTGTCAAAAGCGATCTGTGTGTTTTGCATCTCGTTGTTGTTGTGTTGGCTACCGACCTCTCAGCCGCTCTCCACCCTCACTAGTCCCATCGTGCGGTATTGCCTGCTCTGTTCCCAGCCTTGGCCAGTACCCGCGCCTTCAGATGATCGGATGTGATGACTTCCGCCTTCCCACCCGAGCTCAATGGTACCTTGTGCTAACCACTACACAGTGTAGTGGTTAGCACAGAAGATAGGGTACACTATATACATATGTATATCATATACAGTATATGTATGTATACATATAGTGTAGTCTACACTATAGAACCACGAGAGATCTATGTATTTCGCATTCTATTAGTCTGTGTATTTCGCACTGCATTTCGTGTTGACTACCTGGCAGCTTAGTGGCTTGCAAACACAAAGCTCAGTGAGGTGCGAAATAACGCATGCATAATAAGGGTCATAACCGCACTTGAATCAGGTTGAATTGTAGGGCTTCCTCTCAGGGACACTCTTACGAAACACTGTCACCGGAGACCTCATTCTAACGTTCTTATCGGTTTTGCGATAATGTAACGACTGATTACGGCTCCCATTCACCTGTGAAATGTGCCGCGAAACACGCAACAGTTCAAGCCGTACCAGTGAGGGATGCTTGAAAGTGAGCTCCTCGGTGCCAAATAGCATGTTGTCTACTGCTTCAACACCCAGCATGCAGCTGTGATCCTGAAACAAGGTAAACTCCTCTACCACCAAGTTTCACATAAATCAATACTTGGTTGGCTATTTCGTACATCCAACTACCAAAGCGTCCTCTACTCCAGACACCCTTCTGCTGGAGAGAAGGCAGCACTTCTCGAAGCACGCCTGAGGAAAATGCCCTCCCTCATAGAAACGGTCAATTCTGCAGACCATCCCGTTCAAGATGTGGAGTGGGATACCCTCTCGCCAACCTCCGATGATAAACCGATACGATCTCGTCCTCTGGTTTGAGCAATGTCGTGCTAATACAACCCTACAAACAGAGTGTCCAAAAAGCGTGAAGTAGAAATTAAGTAACAACACCTGTATGGTCTCCTCGACAATACTGTCAATATTCACCACCTTGTGCTGGGCGGATTCGGAGACCTCGAGCATCAGCGACCAATACGGGCCAGGCTTAGCAACTGAGCCAACCCCATCTCAAGTCCAGTAGTTACTAAGAGCTACAAAATACCATTGCCGTCTGGAGGCGCCTCCCCCGATGCCAACGAGATGGTTTTCAGCTTCGTTTCTGGTGGAGGCACCTACTCCCCTGAGCTGTGCGAAAGCTCTGCCTTGATGAGCTCACATTCGCTTCGGCGTAAAGAGAAAAGACGGTAGCTCGATAGAAAGGGCAGTTGCTCTCGGGAAAGTACAACCAGCACTTAAGATCATGCGGGTTGATACCGCGAATTCCAAGACCAATCACATGAGTGCCTGCCACCAGCGAATTCCTCATATCACTGACGGCGACCCTCCAGGCACCAACTTGAGTATTCAAGCCGACTCCCAAGCTTCAAAGAATTCCCAAAACTCTCGCCTGTCAGCATCGATAGAGTGAGGTCTAGTGGAACCGTGCTGAGCAACTTCCCGTACCGAATGGTCGAACCTCGAATGATGACCCATCAATAACCAGCTCGTCCCACTTCATCCTACCATCATGAAAAGTCGCTATTCGATTGTCCAAATCGATCTGCTTCATCTCCTTTCCGTAATGTATCCGCTCCTGCGGCAATAATGCAGCAACTCCTTTCCAAATACCCCCAGTACCACCGCTAAAATATAGAAAAACAACAGGTCAGCATCTTTGAACGACTACACATTCAATGGTCACTATAAACACTTGAAAAAGAGGACAAGTACAAATCCAACAGGGATTAGATTCAGAGAGATGACTCACCGTTTGGGAAATCGGAAAACAGCGTTTGGCCCCCAACCAGCAGCAGGTTCATCGCGGAGGACATTCTCAATCACCTATAACAGCGATGACCTCGCAACGCTTCAGAGGCCTTATTCCCTCACTTTTTTGGCATCAACTGTCGCAACACGTTCGCCAAGCCAGTCGCACTGCATCTCCGTGGTAGGATAAGCCCATACCTTAAATCAGTGAGAAAAAAATGCACATACCCAACTACATGTGTTGGTGACAATATGAAAATTCCGATGAAATTTTGGGAAATTTCTGTTGGTTTCTGTATACTTCGACCCGGAATGGTGTGTAAACTTCTATAATTAGTGAGGAAACTCCTGAGTTCGGCTGAGGAAAGCGAACATATATTCCAACACTCTCTAAGAACACCAAAAAAACTTATTTCCGAACTGAGAGTCTCTAGTTATAAATACTACCAAAATATGTTCGACAAGCTAAACGCCTTTACACTGATCTTGAATGCCAATCTCACTTTGAAGTTGTACGGCCGCATGAAGAGGTTGGCAATTCCATCACCCATCACGCGGAGTATCCACTCATCAAAGGTAGTCGGCTTTTCTCGCTGTGACGATGCGGACAACTTAGTCGCCTGACAGCAGCCTCAGCCATACAGGATGCAGGGGAACGCCTTGTTTACTTCGATAACGCCATTGATGCACTCAATCTTGTCCTCCAGGGGTAGACAGTAGAGATTGTTCTGGAAGGGGTATGGCACCCACCTGGACCACACTGGTCTCTTGGGCGAGCCAAAAGGGTTGCTGCCTCACCTTTCTCTTATCCATACATAGCTGACTCGCTGATGAACGTTCCAGTACTCGGGGCCAGATCCTACTGCCGCATCGAGTAGCTCGTCGAAATAGTCGTAATGGCTGATGCACAAAGCATTTGCCTTGGAGAGAGATTGCTCTTCAAGAAATGATATCGCCACGGCGTTATTCACGACACGAGTCGTGACGAGAATGATTCTCACCTGAATATAACATGACCACCCATGTCAAAGAGGAACTTCTCTGCAGTCTCGTCCGTACACGCCAAACCACCTTGATGACCAACTTAGTGATCGAACAGAATTCACCTTTCATTCCTACCTGCCGCAGATCCTGCTTCCACAAGTGCCCACGATTCTACACCATGCTGATTCAGCCGAGTTGCTGCTCCCAATCCTGTAGGCCCTGCGCCTACTACCAAGAAGTCGACGCGCATGTCTGCAGAGATAGTCATTTACAAACAAACCTACTTTCATAAAGCTCCCATTAACATTAACGACATTCACTGTTATTAACAATCGATTACTAACCGAATCCAATCTTCCGAAATTTGCACTTGAGCTTCGGTGCCACGGAACGGTGGCTGGCTGC
>NW_003211408.1:185693-186416 GCF_000006405.1 Perkinsus marinus ATCC 50983 | reverse complement strand
GCTTTCCGCTGATGGGTATGGGTAGTATTAACAATGGATTTTCACCCTAGTGATATGAAAAACATAGTAAAAAATGTACTATTTCACGACTACTGCGTATTACCGCAAATGTCGCGTTTTTCACAGAGTATTACGCCACTTCACGTGAAACGGGTAAAACTCCAACAAGTAGTTTTTGATAATTGAGTTGTATGGCCTCAATTAACAACATTCATTCGATCGTCAGAATCGATATCACTACAAACATGCTGAAAGGAAGAGTCGTGAGCACACAGGGTAAATTACAAAATCCAAGGAAGAACGACAAAATCCAAGGAAGAACGACAAAATCCAAGGAAGAACGACAAAATCCCAGGAAGAACGACAAAATCCAAGGAAGAACGACAAAATCCAAGGAAGAACGACAAAATCCAAGGAAGAACGACAAAATCCAAGGAAGAACGACAAAATCCAAGGAAGAACGACAAAATCCAAGGAAGAACGACAAAATCCAAGGAAGAACGACAAAATCCAAGGAAGAACGACAAAATCCAAGGAAGAACGACAAAATCCAAGGAAGAACGACAAAATCAAAGGAAGAACGACAAAATCAAAGGAAGAACGACAAAATCCAAGGAAGAACGACAAAATCCAAGGAGGTTTGTCGCTCGCTCTCAACAGTTCGGGTTTCTGGTTGCCTTGTCGGGTTTCGGGTGGGGTTTCGGGTTTACCCTTCAACTTGTC
>NW_003211408.1:175913-185593 GCF_000006405.1 Perkinsus marinus ATCC 50983 | reverse complement strand
TTTTCCTCGACGAAAACAATGGAACCCAAAAGATACTCAGGGGAAATATGGCGGCAACGACGTTGCCAGGTGACAGCGTGAGCAGTGGGAGAAAATTACGATCGACATCAACTCGTTGTTTGGGGTAAACTACACTACCAAAATCTCAAGCAGATGAAGGAGGATATGACACGGGGTAGTCTGGTGTATTCCTCCATCCGCCTTCCCTCGTCCAAGCCTTAGATGGACGAAGACTGCGTGCGAATGTATGGATCTCCTTAGTATGCATTTACAAGGGAATCTTCGTGCCACGAAGTGTGTAGCATTTTGGAGGGATCAGGATCACGGATCACGAGTAATGTAACATAGCAAAAAAGCCCCGTTACAGGATCACGGCATTTCAACACGTAAAGTACCACTGATCCGTAAACTGATCCTTTTCATGGATCAGAATCTTGATCCAATATTTGATCTGGATCAGAGGGTGATCCCTCGGGACCGAATGGATCACGGATCAACGAAATTTCTCAATTCGTCTGAGAATTTCTCAACCCCTTGATCTTTGGATCACGGATCAAGTTTTTTCTCAAGAATCATAGATCAGGATCAAAAATGAGGTTCACGCGAGATCCAGATCACAGATCACGGATCAGTATCAAAGTTCATGGATCGAGATCAACGGTCAAGGATCAGCATCAAAGATCACGGATCGAGATCAAGAATCACAGATCTGACTCACGCATCTCGGATCACGAAAGATTTGGCTCAGACGTCAAGATCAACGAGTGATCTGGATCATGTGCTTGATCCGTGGATCAGGATCCGCATACCGGCCCAGTATAACTTGCACGCCGCTTGATCTACCAATAGAATGAAGACGTGAGATTAGATGCTCGGCTCAGGATTCAGAGCATCACCCATGTCTAGATTCTTGAGCATGGATTTGACGTAAGCATTCGACCATGTAACCTTTTCCCGAGTCTGAACAAGTCTACGCTTGGCAGTCGCAGAAGATGCCCTCGATAACAATATGCATATCTCGGACCCAGACCGCCCTCCCTCTAGTATAACAACATCAACTCGTGAGAACACTGAAAGTTTATTGACTTGCTGACTGATCTTCGGGAGGCGTATCTTCATCATCGTTGCGAAGGATTCCCATCGTCCTACCATCCTTCTTCGTCCAGTCTTCCTCACTAAAAACAAACACCATAAAATGGCCAATAAACACTCTCCAAAACACGTGAAAAACTGATCAAAGATGCATACCTGGAGGACCCTGTTCCATCATCATCGTATTCTTCGGCTTTTCCTTCATGTCTGCTATCAACGACACCAAATCGTTCCTTCCGCCTTGCCCGACGAGCCAGCTCCTCCTCGTCTACCTCCACCCGGCCTCCCAGTGGGGACCGACTTCGGGAGCGCCCCCGCCTTAAACATAGACAGTTTCAATCGTAAAACTGCACATAACGTATTGCTCATTCATCCGCTCACCTCCGGCCTTTCCGAGGTTTTAAATCGATCCCTCGTGGCGCTAGCTTATGACCATCGCAATCGTAGCCTTTCTTGCTCAAATTCTGGCGGTAAAATTGCGACTGAAAAAAGTGACGGACGCTTTCGCTTGTGTTCCGTTGTATTTACATCTCGCCATGTTCGACCGGCCTGTTTAACGTCCTTATCCGTTGCCAATCGGAAAGAGAGCCGGAATGGCTTCTTTCCTTCCAGCTCGATCAGTTCACTCAACACCCACGGATCTCCAACTTTTGTTGTCGTGGGATGCTACAAAGAAGTCACTTTTAATACTACGAGAATCAAACACAGCTCCATTCCACAAAGAGACTGCGATGCCCTATCGCATAGCGGGTAGGGCATGACACACCCTATGAACGCATAGGGTCGCAGATCAAACGCACCGCGAGGAGCACACAATCTGCAGGTGCATATGCACACATGCGTGCAAGATAGGTGTGCGATCCCTCGACTCCCTAGTACCTCCATCGCAGCCTTCGCTCGGTCCTCAGTACCACATCGTACGTTGCAGGAATGATCATCCAACCATTCAACGCCAATTTCTTCCTTCTCCGTAGCACCGCCCGTATCCATCTCGACATCCCCTTCCGTTAACGCGTTACCACTGCAAAGGTCCGAGAAGTACCTGCATTACAAATAGCAAGCACCATTTCGCCACGGGCTATCACATGACTATCTCTGATGTGTTCATCTTCGTCACTCCAAACACGTGTAACTGAATGATGAATACTCCAGGCTTATCACGTGGGAATTATTGTCAAAGCATTCACAGTCGTATACCCCGAACATTTCCAATCAAACAAGTCACAATTTAGATATAACGAAATATCGCCTCTCCTACGACTGAATCTAGTCGCGAATAAATGCAAACTTTTTTTCAAAAAAAAGGAGACCTTCATTTCGAAAAACGACCGAGGGAATTGCAATCTTACTTTATCTAGGATAATGGATGCACCCTCTTGAGGCTCCCACCGTTTATTCCGATTGCCTTTAGCATCGCTGAGCGGCGCCTCTGCGGCAGGGATGGGATCATCGACAACGTCAGAGTACATAGTGAACCCTGTATAACACAGTGCTGGGGGAAAACCACATTCCAAGGAGATTCTGGGAAATTCTGCTTAGCATCCCTCTAATTCGTATATTAGTGGGAAACTCCTGAGCTCAGCTGAGGAGAGCGCACATATATTCCAACACCGTTATAGCATGATTTCCATTGAGCTCACTTAACCCAACTAAGTATCGGAGTGAAACTGCCAAAATCATCTCAGGTAGGCCTTGCCCGGGAAATCCACAGCCTACAATCCTCAGAGGGCCCCGAAATCGTAGGAGGAGAATAGCACACCCGTGTAACACAGGAATGAGCGGAAAACGGAAGTTGGGACAATTCCCTTTCCCAGAAAATCACCTCATCGCTTTCCGCTGATGGGTATGGATAGTAAAAACATAGTAAAAAATATATTTCGCGACTACTGCATATCACCGCGAATGTCGCGTTTTTCACAGAGCATTACGCCACTTCGCGTGAAACGGGTGGAACTCCAACAAGTAGTTGTTGATAATTGAGTTGAATGGCCACAATCAACAACACTCATCCATTCGATCGTCGGAATTGATATCACTACAAGCATGCTGAAAGGAAGAGTAATGAGCACACGTCTCAATTGTGCATTTGTGTTGCAATAAGGCGCTGTGTTTGCGTGCGAGTTCATACCACTCTTCTGGAAAATCATGCTCGCTCAACTCTACCCCACAGTATAGTTCTCCTTTGCTCCTGTGGGGTATCAGTGGTAGGAGTAGAAGACTTGAGGGATGGCGTGTGATTTCACAGGTGTTAACCAAATCGTAGTGGTCCATTAGTGGAAATGGATGCTTTCGAAACAATAGAGCGATAACAGCGGGCCTAAAGTTCAGGGCTTGGAACTTTGGGTGAGGGGAAGGACCCAAAAATGGCTTCACTGGGTATCACGAGGCTAAGGGGCTTCGAATTTTTTAGGTTGTCAGGAGTACTTGAAATGAATGGCAAATATGATACGCCCAGTAATTGAACCCAGTACCTCTCTCGAGCTCATTGAACATGCTAACCTCTAGACTGTTGTCTAATTAGGATATTTGGCTCGTGAGATACGCGATCACACTGAATACCATCCAGTATTACAGGCCGCTGAACACGAGGATTGGACGATCTGCCGTGACGACTAGTTCGTAGAAGTTAGGGGAACTGATCCTTCAATTCTACTCTCATTCGAATAAGAGGGCACCCGTCTAGTTGTGATCATCGCTGTGCTGTATGAATTCCAAATTCGTAGAAAAGCAATATGCAAATACGCAATATGGTTGAGAATACGTGCCGTGGCAGGTGTAATTCATAGCCAGTCTGCTGTGTAGTTCCTTCTAGTTTCTATGCCTCTATTCGAGAAAGGTGATGAGCCTTTCTTCGTAGCGAAGGTCGAGAGCACCTGTTGCTTGTGCAAGGGTATCGTCGGGGAGGGCTCCCCTACCTTCCCCACGCAGTTCTCACCAGAGAAGCCTACAAGGTACTACTGTGTGGGGGAGATCGGTCGATCAGTGATATTAGCAGGTACCTATGGGCGCATCTGGAGTGTGCTAAGCAGGAGGCTGGTGGGGTTCTACCGGTAGTACTCCTGTGGGGTACCACTGAGCGCTTTAGTTTTCTTTTCTTCGTGGGGTAAGAGGAACTGTATATTGACTGGAATAAGATTGGGGTATTGACACTCGTCGTGGAAATGAAATCGACTGCACTCGACCTCGCAGATTGCGAGTCTCAGTGTAAAGGAATATTACTTCATCTATGCATTTAATGATAGCATTTTAACACTCGTATCAGACTACACCTTATATTTTATCATTACGATGGAATTTAATTAAAACTATTTATATACCATATCTTTCTCCAATCAGCGTCCTTCCGCATGGTTACAGTTTGGTTCTTGGCTCAGGACGCGCCCGTTTGCAAGCATTGGAAGTTCCACGGTCGATGCCTTTACAAGGAGAAGTGTTTCTTTTCCCATCCTCAAGAGTAGCCAGTCGGTCCTTGAAGTCGTCAATCTACGATGAGGTCTCTTTAGAGTCTTGGAGGAGTACAATAGAAAGCAGGCCGAGATAGAGGAAAATGGTGGGCGGAAACGGAATAGAGGACCAGGGAAGAGAAATAAAGTACTCGGGTGAAGCCTTTTACCATATGGGATCGTTTGGGATGCGGGTATTCGATTTATGTTTTGGTCAATTTCCCTCTGAGGTGACTACAGTGCTGTCATGCGAAGGTACAAAACTACTCTCGAGCGTTTGTCTTCCGACGATTCCTCCTCGACACATATGGAATAGAGTAAGGATGAGGGTTAATTTAGTAGAATATTTGAGATGCTTTCGCGAGGAATTGAACCGAGGTCGCGCGGCTGGAAGGTGTAGATTTTACCATCCGACCAAATGTGCCGATGATACAACGGATTTGCAGATATCACACGTGATTTGATTTACTGTGTAGATTCCTTCGTAGTGGGTCGGGTGTGGTCGATGTGGCTGGAGGGAAAGGCGAGATAGGATTTGAGTTGAAGAATCTGAACGGCATCGAAGCCACCAATGTTGATCCACGACCGATGGATCTTCGTAAGAGCTTTCTATACGTGAATTCATCGTGATGTTTTTACACAGGTAAATTCGTCAAGAAATACGAGTGGGATATCTACAATCGCAATCCTCTCTGGCGGAAGTATCAAACGACATATGATAAAAACTCGAAACCCTCGCCACCCCGACATGTGCTCGCCTAGTTAATTTTTTTTCTGCTAAGGGAAAATTGCTGAACTCAGATTCGGGCGTTTTTCGATCCACCGTTGACTGACTGGGCCGCTGATATTGCACGAAGTACAGAAACGATTTCTGGGATATCTTCGGTCGTGGCGAACGTGGCGTGGTATAAAGAACATTTGGATAAGGCTAAACGCATCAAATGGATTCGACAGGGGTAGTCGGAGTCGAGGCTTCATTCGTCTTGGAGAAGTTGATCAATCAGGCACGAAGAGTTCTGTGAGTTGGCGAGTAATTTCACCGCGGATGAGGTCAGCACGGACGATCCTGATTTACCGGGGAGGAAGACTGCGACTAAGCCGGGGGCTGTCAAATTTAAGGAGCCCGCGTCCCCACCCCCGGAGTGAGATTTTCGTATGATGATTGGTATGAAAATTTCGACACACGTGCGTTGAAACTTCTATGAGAACGCAACTTCATCGAGTTGTTGAATCAAAGCACTTCGTCAACGATGACGTGTCCAAGGATGTGTCTTGTGATTGAGCATCTTCCCGATTGGCGTTTCGAATTCGCTGAGAAGTATATGTCGCGTATTGACCAATGGCAGATACGAGTCGATCGACGACTTGCAGACGGCCCTTGAGGTCTTGTCGAATGCATCGTTGGTGGTCGGGTTACATTCAGACCAGGCCACAGAAAGGATCGTCGATTTCGCACTGGCGGCTGGCAAGCCGTTCGCTGTCGTGCCGTGTTGTGTGTAGGTTGAAAGGGGAGGACTTATGATTGTTGATTATTTCCCTTTGGTGGAATTAGGTATCAAAAATGCTTCCCTGATCGAAAACTTCCTAATGGTCAACTTGTGAATACATATGATGAGTTCATAACGGTAAGTGAACGGATGCGAATTTGCCTTTGACGTTGAGGATCGCTGTCTTCTTCCGACCGGTGTGTTCATGTCAGTACATATGCGCCAAAGACCCTCGAATAAGAACGCAAGCGTTGGGTTTTGACGGTCGCAACATTGCTGTATATCTACCACTACCTGATGATATCTAAAGCGCATTGGAGGAGGGGCTACGACCAATGCACAGCAGCTCTTACGATCGGTACAACTATAATACTCGTTTTACGACCCTTATGGCTATTACCACTTCACAATAGTGTTGCAGATTGACCGTTGTAAAAGCTCCTCTAGAAGTGGGGGGGTGTATGTTTGAATACGTCGCAGTAGTGCTGGAGTTGAGTTGGCAAGGTGGTGATGTTGTTCTGTAGTGAGCTGTGGGGAATCCGTCGCGCCCAGATCTATGATGCATGTGAGGAGGGAAGTTACTGCGTGGTGTGGAGGTGATGTCTGTTGGTGTTAGATCCGTAGTGTTGTGATCCTAGGGATGGTGAACTCGACATAACGATAATGGAGTTGATAAGAGACTTAATAGTAGTCCATCTATGATTGCGAATACGGAAATATCTAGCTTAGCTTATCACAATCTGAATGGACTATATATTTTGGAGCGATCGCACAAAAAGGGTAATTGACAACGCAACCTCAGAGAGGGCCGGATTGAAGGACTCTAATCAATACGACCGAATCGACCCCGTTAGGGTCGACGGTTTCGGATACTCATGCGGATATCTTGGCGAGCGATGATGGCACAAATATATAAAATGCGAGTAATACATCAATCTTCATATACAACATGTTCAGCAGTGGTGGTGGTGGCTATTGGAATAAGGTCCAGAATAGTAGCATAATACCGAAGGACCGAAGTCTCGACGATCGAGATGAAAATTACGCGATTCTAACCACGTCTTGTGTTGATGACAGTTTGAGTGGGAAGTAAGAAAGAATATACAAATGCTAAAGTGAGAGAAAACGTGACTATGGTGAATTGTCGCTCCCCTTACCCCATCTCCAATGTTGAGAGGACCCCGAGCTGAACACGTTTGCATTTGTGTGAAGGGACGCGGGCTGATGTGTCATATTTTTACGATACACTGGAGCGCAGGTCCAGGCTTGTATGGGCAAGTTGAAGCAATCGTAATAAGTGTCGCGTGCCACACGGCAGTGGCCCGACGAGAGTCGAATTATTTGACTCTCCTCGTGCCACTGCCACCGTCATTATTCGACTCGAATAGCAGAGCCGAAGTATCAAACTACTTCGGCGAGCTACTTGACGCACAGAGAAACCGGAATTCACTCAGTCAACGAAGCAACTGAAGGACGCCACTCGAATTGGAGAGTGGTGCAACCGATCGAGGCCGAAGTGATAGCGGTCCTTATGTGCTGAAGCATCTCGAATCGAGTCCATCCCGAAATTTGTCCTCTATCTTGGTAAGTTCAATAGAAAGCAAATGTGGAAAAAGACACGCAGTGATAGAAAGAGAAAGCTCCCTCGCAATGTTGAGACGAACGTCTTATAAATGTGAAACCTGCGTCCTTCCTCAGCATTGGCGTGGAGGTAGGGGGTCGAAGAGTTTTGCTTTTAACTGTTGTTTGGGAGACCTTGGGAGAACTTGAGTTCCGCCTCGAGTACGCATGCGGTGGAATACTTCCCGTAGAAACTCAAGTATTTGCATAGGAACTTGAAGTATTAGAAAGTGTTTACTTGAAGAGCGAAATAAAATGCCGGAATTACTCAAGGCTACTTGAGGTATACTTGAGGTACACTTGAGGTATACCTGAGGTTTACCTGAGGTATACTCGAGGTATACTTGAGGTATACTTGAGGTATACTTGAGGTATACTCGAGGTATACTCGAGGTATACTTGAGGTATACTCGAGGTATACTTGAGGTATACTCGAGGTATACTTGAGGTATACTTGAGGTATACTTGAGGTATACTTGAGGTATACTTGAGGTATACTTGAGGTATACTTGAGGTGTACTCGAGGTATACTTGAGGTATACTTGAGGTATACTTGAGGTATACTCGAGGTATACTTGAGTTTGATGTGCAATTTGCCCCCATCTAATTCACATCATCAAAATCGTAGAAAATGAGATCTGCTAGTCAGTCGTATACAAGCACTAAACCTGCGGAGGTTCTATCCCGGCGTGGGAGTATTTTTCAATTGATGTTTTTCGCTAGTGTTGGGATTCTTGTATGAGAAGATCCTAGACCGCAAGGCTATTCAGAAACGGATTTCTTTCAACACATGGGGAAATATTTTCACTAGGATTTGATGGGTGCTCTGTTTCCACGATGGTGGCTGAGTCTAGGAGTAGTTGTTGTAGCAGCGGTTGTTATATTAATTATTAATATCAATTCGTAATTCGTACCACACCAACGGGTCCTTCTATGTTCACTTCCGACCGTCTTCAGTCCTCTATCAGAGAGGAGGAATCATCAATGTTTGTCTCTCCGGAAAAGGAGCATTCTGTAGTCGATACGGGAAGTCCCTCAGTGGTGGGTAATAAGGATAATGTAGCTTCAGCAGATTGTATGGACTCCCATTGGAGGGTACCATTGGGAATTAACTACGTTCGGAGGGGAGTGGTATGTGATTTAGACCTCTATCGGAGCGGACCCTGATCACAATGTTGATATCGTTAGACAATTAGTAGAATTTATGAGCAATATGAATGAAGCCAATGGTGAGTCTTCCACATTTCCGTCACGAGCTAGATCTGGTCCTATTCGACAGGTTATTATGGAACCGCAAATGATGATGATGCTTTCCCTTCCGGGGGTATTGAGGACTTTTTCGGCGGAGCTGGAGGAAGGAGCATCGAGAGACTGGGTTACCCACTTTCAATGTGTGTCCAAGGCGATGGGTATTACTTTCAATTATCAGAAGATGATCTACGCAAGGTGGGTGGATTTGAACCTCTTTTGTATCTTACCGTCTCAACCTAAAGATTCTCCGATCAGGTGTTTGGAAGGTATGGTGAAGTACGCCTCATTGAGGTAACTGGTCTCGGTAGGGATGTGGCCCACGTGTATTATGATCAACTTGAAGATGCACAGAATGCTATAGAGGATCTCAATGACAAGGCACTAATGTATTTTCTCTTACCTTGTGAACCAGATGGTCCTTGTTAAGATCTTAAAAGGAGTTCAAGGCGTCCTACGTGTCGTATGGGGTCTATACAAATCTCCTTCGACATTTACTTCGCCGACTATGACAACGATTAATGAACAGCAGCCTCAACTCCCAGCTAACGGTAGTAATGCAGGTAGAAGGAATGTCATTATGGTATTCTGAAGGTACGGGTGACTTCGTGTATGGGAAAGGCTTGGAAGGAGCAGTGGTTGATAGTGTAAGTGGTGCTTGCTGTGATGATGCTACTCTTAACAGGTAAAGGGCTAGTTTGTATTTCGTGGGTGATTTTTTTTCGGCCGTCAGGTTGTTATCTGAGCTACGTAATGGATCCTCCTCGTTAAATGGTGATGATGAACTGAC
>NW_003211408.1:154269-175813 GCF_000006405.1 Perkinsus marinus ATCC 50983 | reverse complement strand
GGGGGAGTTTCGTGGCGAGTGACGGAATATTTGATCATCAGGTTGCTAGAAGGATCATTGGGAATAAAGGAAGCAATATGAAGAGGATAGTTGGGCTGTCTAACGCTAAGTTACGTCTGAGAGGACAGGGATCTGGGTAAGAGGTGATGCTAGTTTATGAGGAATTATTGGTGCGTTGTTGTAGATACCTAGAAGGGACTCTTAGACGAGAGTCCCCCGATCCTCTACATCTGTGTATTAGCTGTGTTACTAGGGAAGGGTAGTATCATCGTCATCATCATCATCATCATCATCATTAATATCATCATCATCATCATCATCATCATCAATATCATCATCATCATCATCATCATCATCATCATCATCATTAATATCAATATCAATATCATGCGGAATGATAATAGTGGATGTTATTATTGGTAGGTATTTGGCTGCAGTGAAGGAAACGAAGACACTTTTGAAGCGGGTGTATGCGGAATGGAGGAACTTCCAAATTAAAAGAGGAAGGGGAGATCCTGGGATGATTGGCATTCAGATGAAGGAGCACTTTCTTACTGGTCCATCATCAACTATTCGTGGAGGCGGCACCCAGGTTCGAATCCCACGGACGGTATTTTTATACTGAAATATTATTCATCTCGTTTAGATATTTAATACTTATAGTCCCAGACGATTCGGATCATCATCCCCAGTAAGTGAGAAGAAGGATCTTTATTCATCAAGAACTACCATGAGGAGCAAACGTCACTGAGGCGCTGATTTATGTGGAAGCGTTTGTAACCTTAGTGGTATTATTATAAGAGTGAGATCTTTGCTGCACTTCACCGCCATCGTGACACACTCGAGTGTATCATAATAATAACATCATCATCACTACTGCTGAAATTGTGAAGATGTCCAAATCTGATGTCAACAACACTGTTGTTGGATACCCTTTGTGGTAAGTTATGATAAGAATTGTTGTAAATATGAAGACGGCTTGATGATAATGATAATAATAACTATTATTTTTATCGTACCGCTCCTTGGCCATATCATCGTTGAAGGAGCCTTCCAGACGTCATAACATCTGATTCAACCCCCATACCTTGTTTGACTAGAGTCTGACTCCTTCTGAGATCGGCATTGTGTTAACACTCCCTCTCAATCATCGTAACAGTCCTTGTCACTTCCCCCATGTATGATGTCACACCCGCCCTGCCATACCATCAAGGAGATGCCAAGTTTCGCCCTTCCGCATAGGAATAGTCGATCCAGATGCGTGTGCATGCGTGCAGCCGCTATATGTTAATGAGTTGGAAGTGCTATGCTAACCGGCAAGGGGAAGAGGTAGTGAAAATGAGAGATCTCTGCGGACGTTATATTCGAGGTAATATCTATGAACTGTTCCATGTATCACTGATGAGTATATGAAGTATTCGATAAGTTTTTCTCGAGGGCTGTCTTGTTGGGTTTAGTGTTTATCCCTATGTACCTTTGGGAGGTTTGTTGTCTTTGGTAAGCGTGTGAGGTTAATGTAGCTGTTGGTGGTAGAATGGTCGACATGCGGTAACTACTGCTCCTCCTATCGGTTATCCCTGGTAGTTCCCCTCACGTGAATGGCTACTAATATGAGCGACAAGTGCAGCACAGAGGCTGTTTATTCGTATGATTATGTCGGTAAGGGAGTTGATCGTAAGGAGCCTATCTTTGTGAAGGATGACGATGAGTAATGTAGTCAGGGGTGGATTTTTAGTGACAGTATTCTGGATGTTGTTTTAGAGAGCTGTACCACTTGGAGCATTTCCTGGTTCCGCCTCATTACAAGAACGATTTGAAGAGGATTATGTTGCCAAAGGGGCTCATTCTGGACCGTACAGAAAAACTGGCTATGGATATTCGTCAATCGTGAGGCTTGTGTAATTTTGTGGCGCAGCGGTCGAATTTTTTCATGGCAGTTACGGCGATACTGAGCTGCATTTACTGTGTATTCTCAAAGGCAGTCGTGGGTTCTTCTCTGAACTCGTTGGATATCTGAATCGCATTCATAGGTGGGGTTGGAGTGCGACTGAGTGAACAGCTTTCAGTGTTGGAATATATGATTGCTTTCCTCAGCTGAGTTCGAGAGTTTATACATACGAATCTAGGTAGAAATGCACAAGAATTAGTAAGAATTTCCCGAAAGTCCTGCAGAATTTTCATGTTGTCACCAGCACGTGTGCATATTAGATGTCCATAGGTACACGACGAATATGCATCACGCGCCGTATCAGGAGCACTACGTCAGAATTAAAAGCTATCATAACACAGAAAGCACGGGGAAGTTGAATGTGATGGCCGATGACCTATCAGTAATGAGCTCGGATGAAATGAAATGAAGTCGTTGTGTGGCAGGTCCTAAAGGATAAGGACGTACTTATTGTTGAGGATATTGTTGATACTGGCAATACTCTGTCCAAGTTCTGTAAGCATCTGGAAATGTTCGGGCCCAAGTCCATCAAGGTGGGCGCCTTTCTGTGACGATGAATGGACGGAGATTGTTTTCGTACTAGTAGGTTGCTACACTGGTTGAAAAACGAACTTCCAAAGCGTGCGGTTTCAGAGGTGACTTTGTTGGATTCTCTGTAGGGTCGATATTGATGTTCATATTCATCATGTGGTGGCTGTCTCAGGTACCAGATGATTTCATCGTTGGTTTCTGTTTGGATTACAACGAGGTGAGATTACCGACTATCCTTTCAACTACTTTCATGGTGTTCTTTAGCACTTCCGTGATTTGGAGCATGTTGCGGTACTGACCGACGAGGCCATCATGAAGTATGCCAAGTAGCTGTGACGAGCCGTTGTTGTGCTGAGGAGGGATATCCTCTGAGGTGCTGTGGTGATGCCCTCATAGAACTCCATCGTCACCGTCGTCGTCAGTAGTGGTTTTAATTGTTCTGTCATTTCTGAAGGTTCTGGTTGCTGTGGCTCGGCCGGGAATTTCTTCTCTATCTTTCTGCCCTGTATCCTGTCATGGTAAAACAACCGGTTGGACTGTTGAGCTGGCGGGATCGCTGCTACTCTCGTCGATTCGTTTTGTGATTATGGTAATGCCCTGATGATGGGTCCCTCTACAATATTCCTCACAAGGAATATGTTTTGCGTTTAAGTGATGGGCACTACTATTCTGTGTGGGGCAACAGGATCATACAATCACTCATTATCTATGCATAACGCATGCTACATGGGCCTAGCCCGCAGTAGCGCACTACTAACGCTAGTACGATAGAACGATACGAGTGCTAGAAGTTAGATTAGTTTTACACCAGCGACCTGGAGCACTTTCAAGTGCTCAAGTGTGGGTTTCCGGTTGAAGCTTAGTCTTCCGACTGAATCCCGTATTGGGGGTCGGCTCTTTTGTTCACCAGACCTCCCGGACGTGAGTGGGTTGCGTCCTGTTCACAACATTCCGGACAGCTTTCACGAGACATCAAAGCGAACCGTCCTGTTAGCCACAAGCGTCAACGGACGGCGTGAGTACCAGACGAGTCTATCGCTACGAGTCGATCGCCAGATTGTGGCTGACTCATTTTCTTTCCACTCGTCGCACCCTCGGTGAAGGTTGTTGCGTGCAGCTCGGTGCAGTCACCACCTAACTTGGATCCACAACGCCACAGCCTCACAATACACTCTCAGCCGTACTTGGCCACTCACTAAGCACCCCCTGGGGTCGTAATCTGCCATTCAGAGTGACTGCATCGCAGGCTTCCGGGCTTCAGGTTAAAATACTGGCTGTCGTTTGCTGGAACCGTATGCGGATACTGATTCGCGAATCTGAGTCCATGATTAAGTTTAGACTCACCCCGTGGTTCCGATTCGTGATTCAACTCACCCGGATTCGAGAGAACTGATTCAGATTCCCTGTTCAGGAGAAGTAGTCGAGATTTCTGAGTATGAATTCTCGAGACAGAGTCAGATCACGTAATCGCGAGCAAAATCCTTCATCCTTGATTTTAATCAGCCACTGAATTCAGAGCTTTTGGCACTGAGTCAATAAACGCTACTACGCTAGTACGCTACTGCGTACTAACAGTAGTAGTACTCTTACCATAGTGGGGACTCCTTAGTACACTCCAATTCCGAATGGATTACGCTGTTCGAGCTCAATAGTCGAGGCCCAGAGTTAGCCGACTTGTTAAGTTGACTCCGACGTTCTAGTGAACATATTGAAAAGTTAGATGTACGAAAGATTTCCGTCATTCCTCTAGTGCAGCAGGGAACGTTCTAGGATGCGGACCGAACCTCCCGAATTCTGACCTCAAAGAGTGAGGTCTTCTTCCTTTCTTGAACTTCTGACTTTCAGTTACTGGGTGTAGCGACAAGAGTGTATCTTGTCGAGAATGTCTGATTCAAACCGTGATTCCCTGATTCTTAAAAATACTCAGACTCAATGGAATCACCTGAAAATTATGCCTCATAAGCAAGGTATATCGAATAAGATTTCTAATCAGCCAAATAATCAACTGTAGATTTAATGCTTCGATAAATTATCGAAGCAGGTCGAAGACTCATATATCATCGCAATGATCCTGATTTCTCGTTCAAGAGTAGATGCTCTGGATCACCTGTTACATCAAGACCCTCATATAGACCCTGCTCTGAAGTTCAGAGTAGGGTACCCAAGCATCAGTTCAGAGCAGGGGTTCAAAGTCTCAACCCCAACTTTCGAGGGTAGTGCCGAATGGCAATCTGATCTTGGGGCCGGTTTATATTACGACAGTTTGCCTACTGTATTCAACCCTTCCACCCATACATCCACGAGTTTTGTACATGTTTGCTCATCAACTGATGAAAACTAAAGCCTTCAAGTCGAACGGTATTTGAAACAACTCTTGTAAAAGTGTGTGAGTTCAGATTTAATCAACTTCCTCGACAGTCGGACCGGAACTGCTACCGGTAGGGGCAGCACCAGCACCAGGAGCACCAGGGGCACCGGGAGCGGCGTCAGGAGCAGCGCCAGCATCACCACCAGCAGCCTGGTAGACCTTCATCATAATAGGGTTAACAACACCCTCAACTTCCTTCTGCTTAGCCTCGAACTCTTCCTTCTCGGCCAACTGATTCTTGTCCAACCACTCGAGAGCCTCGTTGACAGCCTTCTCGATAGCGGCCTTGTCCTCATCCGAGATCTTATCCTTGAGCTTCTCGTCCTGAAGGGTGTTCTTCAGAGTGTAGCAGTAGTTCTCGAGACCGTTCTTGGCGTCAACCTTCTCCTTGTTGGCCTCATCCTCAGCCTTGTACTTCTCGGCCTCGTTGACCATGCGATCGATATCAGCCTGGGAGAGACGACCCTTCTCGTTGGTGATAGTGATCTTGTTGCTCTTGCCAGTGGACTTATCCTGAGCACTCACGTTGAGGATACCATTAGCATCAATATCGAAGGTAACCTCGATCTGGGGGACACCACGAGGAGCTGGGGGAATACCCTCGAGCTGGAACTTGCCGAGAATGTTGTTATCCTTGGTCATAGCACGCTCACCCTCGAAGACCTGGATCAACACACCGGGCTGGTTATCAGCGTAGGTGGTGAAGGTCTGAGCCTTCTTAGTGGGGATGGTAGTGTTACGCTCAATGAGCTTGGTCATAACACCGCCGGCAGTCTCGAGACCGAGGGAGAGAGGAGTCACATCCAAAAGCAGGAGGTCCTGGACCTGGCTGGAACCCTCACCGGTGAGAATAGCAGCCTGAACAGCGGCACCGTAGGCGACAGCCTCATCAGGGTTAATGGACTTAGCAGGCTCCTTGCCATTGAAGAACTCCTTGATCATGGATTGGACCTTGGGGATACGAGTGGAACCGCCGACAAGAACGATCTCGTTGACACTCCTCTTGTCAATACCAGCATCACGAAGAACCTTCTCAACGGGGCCCATAGTGTTACGGAAGTAGTCCATGCAGAGCTCCTCGAAACGAGCACGAGATAGAGTGCAGTTGTAATCGATACCCTCGAAAAGGGAATCAATCTCGATAGTAGCCTGGGTAGAGGAAGAGAGAGTCCTCTTAGCGCGCTCGCACTGAGTACGGAGACGACGCATGGCCCTCTGGTTGCCCTCGATGGTCTTGCCACGATTCTTACGCTTGAAGTCCTGCATGCAGAAGTCGAGGATGCGGTTATCGAAATCTTCACCACCCAAATGAGTATCACCAGCAGTAGCCTTGACCTCGAAGATACCATCCTCGATGGTCAAGAGGGAGACATCGAAGGTTCCGCCACCAAGATCGTAGATGAGGACGTTCTTCTCACCCTCACCTTTCTTATCGAGACCGTAGGCGATAGCAGCGGCAGTAGGCTCGTTGATGATACGAAGGACGTTAAGACCAGCAATGGAACCGGCATCCTTGGTGGCCTGTCTCTGGGAATCGTTGAAATAAGCAGGGACAGTGATAACAGCATCATTGACCTTAGAGCCCAAGAAGGCCTCGGCAGTCTCCTTCATATAACCAAGAACCATGGAGGAGATCTCCTCGGCATGGAACTGTTTGTGCTCGCCCTTATAGTCGACCTCAATGATCGGCTTGTCATCAGAGCCACTCACAACCTTGAAAGGCCACATCTTCCTATCGTGCTGAACAACGGGATCGTCGAACTTGCGGCCAATGAGACGCTTGGCATCAAAGACGGTGTTCTCAGGGTTCCTGGCAACCTGGTTCTTAGCGGCATCACCGATCAACCTCTCGGTGTCGGTGAAGGCAACATAGGAAGGGGTGGTACGGTTACCCTGGTCATTGGCGATGATCTCGACAGCGTCGTTTTTCCAGACACCTACACAGGAGTAGGTAGTACCAAGATCAATACCGATAGCGGGAGTTTTCTTATCAGACATGGTAAACAAATAGAGTATGAATGGAACCGATGATGAAATATAGCAGACAATCTGGGAAGGGGGACACGGCGCAGCGTTGCACAAAGCTTTGTTATATCCTGTTCGATTGAGTCGATAAATTGTCTACTGTCTACTGTGAACAGTTTCCAGTACGATGATCAGGTGAGATAAGCCCTGCGATCAAGCTCTCCGGATTATCAGACATCTCGACAAAGCAGATTCGTTGCGTCTTGCCAACAATTCGTAGAAATCGAGTATGAATGTAAAAGCATGACGTCAGCTTCTCATCGGCAAACTAGTATGGTGCCCCCAGTGGAAAAGCGTCATCTACTACGGCCAAACTGATTGAACAATGAAGTTGGATTTATAATGGAGAGTACTCGTTTATTTGTCTTCGAATTCATGCAATTGACTAACACTACAGTCGTACAATTCAGGTGTGTGTTGAAATACCGCGTTAATCGAATACTCATCTCGAGTTTCTATGCAATCCAACCAGCAGATCAAATGTACGTCATATGCGCCCAAAGACATCTCTTAGAATGCTTAGTCGACCTCCTCGACAGTGGGACCGGAAGGAGCACCACCGGGTGCAGGACCCTCTCCGGGAGCGGCACCAGGGGCAGCGCCAGCATCACCACCAGCAGCCTGGTAGACCTTCATCATGATGGGGTTAACAACACCCTCAACTTCCTTCTGCTTAGCCTCGAACTCTTCCTTCTCGGCCAACTGATTCTTGTCCAACCACTCGAGAGCCTCGTTGACAGCCTTCTCGATAGCGGCCTTGTCCTCATCCGAGATCTTATCCTTGAGCTTCTCATCCTGAAGAGTGTTCTTCAGAGTGTAGCAGTAGTTCTCGAGACCGTTCTTGGCTTCAACCTTCTCCTTGTTGGCCTCATCCTCAGCCTTGTACTTCTCGGCCTCGTTGACCATGCGATCGATATCAGCCTGGGAGAGACGACCCTTCTCGTTGGTGATAGTGATCTTGTTGCTCTTGCCAGTGGACTTATCCTGAGCACTCACGTTGAGGATACCATTAGCATCAATATCGAAGGTAACCTCGATCTGGGGGACACCACGGGGAGCTGGCGGGATGCCATCCAGGTGGAACTTGCCGAGAATGTTGTTATCCTTGGTCATAGCACGCTCACCCTCGAAGACCTGGATCAACACACCGGGCTGGTTATCAGCGTAGGTGGTGAAGGTCTGGTTCTTCTTGGTAGGGATGGTAGTGTTACGCTCAATGAGCTTGGTCATAACACCGCCGGCAGTCTCGAGACCGAGAGAGAGAGGAGTCACATCCAGAAGCAAGAGGTCCTGGACCTGGCTGGAACCCTCACCGGTGAGAATAGCAGCCTGAACAGCGGCACCGAAAGCGACAGCCTCATCAGGGTTGATGGACTTGCAAGGCTCCTTGCCATTGAAGAAGTCCTGAATCATAGACTGAACCTTAGGGATACGAGTGGAACCACCAACAAGAACGACCTCATGAACATTGCGCTTGTCGATGCCAGAATCACGGAGAACCTTCTCAACGGGGCCCATGGTGTTACGGAAGTAGTCCATGCAGAGCTCCTCGAAACGAGCACGAGAGAGAGTGCAGTTGTAATCGATACCCTCGAACAGAGAGTCGATCTCAATGCTGGCCTGGGTAGAGGAAGAGAGAGTCCTCTTAGCGCGCTCGCACTGAGTACGAAGACGACGCATAGCCCTCTGGTTGCCCTCGATGGTCTTGCCACGATTCTTGCGCTTGAAGTCCTGCATGCAGAAGTCGAGGATGCGGTTATCGAAATCCTCACCACCCAAATGAGTATCACCAGCAGTGGCCTTGACCTCGAAGATACCATCCTCGATGGTCAAGAGGGAGACATCGAAGGTTCCGCCACCAAGATCGTAGATGAGGACGTTCTTCTCACCCTCACCCTTCTTATCGAGACCGTAGGCGATAGCAGCGGCAGTAGGCTCGTTGATGATACGAAGGACGTTGAGACCAGCAATGGAACCGGCATCCTTGGTGGCCTGTCTCTGGGAATCGTTGAAGTAAGCAGGGACAGTCACGACGGCATCGTTGACCTTGGTCCCGAGGAAGGCCTCAGCAGTCTCTCTCATCTTGGTGAGGACCATGGAGGAGATTTCCTCGGCGTGGAACCTCTTAGTCTCACCCTTGAAGGTGACCTCAATCATGGGCCTGCCATCAGAACCATCAATAAGCTTGAAGGGCCACATCTTCATATCGTGTTGAACAACGGGATCGTTGAACTTGCGGCCAATGAGACGCTTGGCATCGAAGACGGTGTTCTCAGGGTTCCTGGCAACCTGGTTCTTAGCGGCATCACCGATCAACCTCTCGGTGTCGGTGAAAGCAACATAGGAAGGAGTGGTACGGTTACCCTGGTCATTGGCGACAATCTCGACAGTGTCGTTCTTCCAAACGCCGACACAGGAGTAGGTGGTACCGAGATCGATACCAATAGCGGGAGACTTCTTGTCGGACATGGTTTAAGAGGAGACTATGAACGAATTAGATACATAAGGCGCGCGCCCGAAGGTGATCTATAGCTAATTGACTGTGACCGCGCATGCACTTGCATGCACGTTGACATCTTACGACATTCCTTTCCACACCACTTGGTGACCTAAGAAAGAACAGACCGTTGTCGAGATTGAAAAGACTGGCAACACAAGACGACATGAATACAGATGGGGTGTCTTTACGGTGTTTGTATGTGGCTTATAGAATCTCGTCATTCTAAAAAAAGAGAATATGCACTATTAGAGTTCGCCCGAATATAATTAGTCGACCTCTTCCACAGTAGGTCCCGAACCACCGGCAGCAGGAGGCGGCGATCCACCCTCGGGCATACCACTAGCTCCACCACCAGCAGCCTGGTAGACCTTCATCATGATGGGGTTGACAACACCTTCAACTTCCTTCTGCTTAGCCTCGAATTCTTCCTTCTCGGCCAACTGATTCTTGTCGAGCCAGTCCAGAGCCTCGGAAACAGCCTTCTCGATAGCGGCCTTGTCATCATCAGAGATCTTATCCTTGAGCTTCTCGTCCTGAAGAGTGTTCTTCAGAGTGTAGCAGTAGTTCTCGAGACCGTTCTTGGCTTCAACCTTCTCCTTGTTGGCCTCATCCTCAGCCTTGTACTTCTCGGCCTCGTTGACCATGCGGTCAATATCAGCCTGGGAGAGACGGCCCTTCTCGTTGGTGATAGTGATCTTGTTGCTCTTGCCAGTGGACTTATCCTGAGCACTCACGTTGAGGATACCATTAGCATCAATATCGAAGGTAACCTCGATCTGGGGGACGCCACGAGGAGCTGGCGGGATGCCATCCAGGTGGAACTTGCCGAGAATGTTGTTGTCCTTGGTCATAGCACGCTCACCCTCAAAGACCTGGATCAACACACCAGGCTGGTTATCAGCGTAAGTGGTGAAGGTCTGGTTCTTCTTGGTAGGGATGGTAGTGTTACGCTCAATGAGCTTGGTCATAACACCGCCGGCAGTCTCGAGACCGAGGGAAAGAGGAGTCACATCCAAAAGTAGGAGGTCCTGGACCTGGCTGGAACCCTCACCGGTGAGAATAGCAGCCTGAACAGCGGCACCGAAAGCAACAGCCTCATCAGGGTTGATGGACTTGCAAGGCTCCTTGCCATTGAAGAAATCCTGAATCATAGACTGAACCTTAGGGATACGAGTGGAACCACCAACAAGGACAACTTCGTGTACATTGCGCTTGTCGATGCCAGAATCACGGAGACATTTCTCGACAGGACCCATGGAATTACGAAAGTAGTCCATGCAAAGCTCCTCGAAACGAGCACGGGAGAGAGTGCAGTTGTAATCGATACCCTCGAACAGAGAATCGATCTCAATGCTGGCCTGGGTAGAGGAAGAGAGAGTCCTCTTAGCGCGCTCGCACTGAGTACGAAGACGACGCATAGCCCTCTGGTTGCCCTCGATAGTCTTGCCACGATTCTTACGCTTGAAGTCCTGCATGCAGAAATCCAGGATGCGGTTATCGAAATCCTCACCACCCAAATGAGTATCACCAGCAGTGGCCTTGACCTCGAAGATACCATCCTCGATGGTCAAGAGGGAGACATCGAAGGTTCCGCCACCAAGATCATAGATGAGGACGTTCTTCTCACCCTCACCCTTCTTATCGAGACCGTAGGCGATAGCCGCGGCAGTAGGCTCGTTGATGATACGAAGGACGTTGAGACCAGCAATGGAACCGGCATCCTTGGTGGCCTGTCTCTGAGAATCGTTGAAGTATGCAGGGACAGTGACGACGGCATCGTCGACCTTAGTGCCAAGATATGCCTCAGCAGTCTCCTTCATCTTTACCAGCACCATAGACGAGATCTCTTCAGCATGGAACTTCTTGACCTCGCCCTGATAGTGCACCTCGATCATAGGCTTGCCATCTGCACCAGAAGAGACCTTAAAAGGCCATAACTTTATATCGTGCTGAACGACCTGATCGTTGAACTTGCGGCCAATGAGACGCTTGGCATCAAAGACGGTGTTCTCAGGGTTTCTGGCAACCTGGTTTTTGGCGGCATCGCCGATCAACCTCTCGGTGTCGGTGAAGGCAACATAGGAAGGGGTGGTACGGTTACCCTGGTCATTGGCGATGATCTCAACCGTGTCGTTTTTCCAGACGCCAACACAGGAATAAGTAGTACCAAGATCGATACCGATAGCGGGGGACTTCTTAGCCATTTTTAAAGATGTCGAAGAGCTTGAAAACCTGAGTGAGAGAATGCAGAATATTCGATAGTGTACACGAGGATGCGACTTCACATTCGAATACCACGGAAATGTTTGGATGCGCGACGGGTGGCGAGCGAGATTTCCTGCACGCATGAGCATGCGCCGTTGGAGGACGCGCTCGCCCTCATTTGGTGCGACCTCAAGATTCTTTGCAAGGAGAGGAGTGCTTTCGGCATCCTAGGTCACTGGCCGGCGTTGGTCAAATCGAAACTGGGGCCGGAATGCCATTCTTCATACATCCACTCGACGAGTATGACGGTCACGCTGTGACCAAGTACCTCATGGACTCAATAATCTAATGATCTGAATTGTTCCCCATTGCCGATTTGGAAAGTGCCAAGCAAGCAAGGTGGTGAAGGTTATTCAGGTTATCAACGTTTCCCTGCTCAAGCTTCGCCGTTGTTCAATATTGACACTGATTGTTTCCTTTGGGAATCTTCTTACACCAATTAAGTTGTAACTTGCACATGAGTGCAGGATAGGATTGGGCTTTGGTTCGCCACGAAGGGGAATTTGGTTGCCAAGTGACGTGAATCGATAGTAAAACCCCACGAGATCTGATTCAGTACTCATTGTTTGAGGCATACGGCGGGTACGGTTCATCCTGATTGACCCGTGAGTCTTCATGGTAGGCCCATTTCTGTAAATGATAGTGACGTCCGATCTCAAGGGTCCATTATGAATCCTTGAGTTGTTCGGCTAGAGAATAGGTCGTAGTATAGTAGCTGGACTCAACCCAAGAAGTCTTGGTATGTGTCCTTCAAGGATAATACTTGACAATCTTGGGATTAGTTTGTTGTTTGTCTCAATGACTAAATACGACGACGGAAGTACAGTGAAGCAGCTCTTCAAAGACCTGGTCCCTTCCCCAACGCTTTTGCTCACCTATCCTATGTTCATGGTATTAGTTACTTTGAGTGGATCTCCGTATACTTCTCCAACTTCAGGCCAATGCCCGGCTTTTGGTGTACAAGGACCCTGAGTTGATGGCTATGCGAAAGGTTCAGAAGATTCGGATGCCTCTGGTGTTGCACAAGATGAAGGATATTAAACATGTCTACGGTGTGGCCGCACTGTACCGAGGAGCTGATGTACTAAGGATGTCGGACCGGTATACGAGCTCATTGGCATTATAGGAATTTGGATACTTGAGTACTATATCAGCCGACCTAAGACGTAGCGAGTCGTTTTGTCCGTCTAAATTGATACCTTGAGCGAAACTGTCCTCTCCAATCATGGAATGGTAGTCCTGAGTGGTGAAATAGAAATCTTATTCAAAGTTCATCGCTAAACTTGTTCACCAATCTGCAAATATGGAGTACGGAAGTTCATAAGTAATCAAACTCGAAGAGTCTTTACTCATGTATGTGATACCCCAACAGGAAGACGTAGCAGCCCTCCTCTTCGGCAAATAGATTCCTGAGTGGTATAGTGGCCACCTATTCGGCAAATAGATTCCTGAGTGGTATAGCGGCCCCCTATTCGGCAAATATATTCCTGAGTGGTATAGCGGCCCCCTATTCGGCAAATATATTCCTGAGTGGTATAGCGGCCACCTATTCGGCAAATATCCTGAGTGGCATGGCGGCCCTCTATTCGGCCAACATTCCTGACTGGCATGGCGACCCCCTAGCTGGGGAACATTCTTGAGTGGCATAGCGGTCCTCTATTCGGTAAACATTCCTGAGTGGCATAGCGTCCCCCTACTCGGCGAGTATCCTGAGTGGCATAGCGGCACCATATTCGGCAAACATTCCTGAGTGGCATAGCGGCCCTCTTGTTCGGCAAAAAGATTCCTGAGTGGCATAGCGGTCCCCTATTCGGTAAACATTCCTGAGTGGCATAGCGACCCCCCACTCGACGAGTATCCTGAGTGGCATAGCGGCCCCATATTCGGCAAACATTCCTGAGTGGCATAGCGGCCCTCTTGTTCGACAACAAGATTCCTGAGTGGCATAGCGGTCCCCTATTCGGTAAACATTCCTGAATGGCATAGCGGCCCCCTACTCGGCGAGTATCCTGAGTGGCATAGCGGCCCCATATTCAGCAAACATTCGTGAGTGGCATAGCGGCCCTCTTGTTCGGCAAAATGATTCCTGAGTGGCAATGCTGTCCGCCTGTTCGGCAAATAGGTCCCTGAATGGCATAGTGGCCCTACTGTCCGGCAGATAAATCCCTGAGCTGCATAGCGGCTCTCTGTACTCGGCATATAGATTTTTTAGTAGCATAGGGGTCCCTCTGCTCGTGAAATAGATTCGTGAATGGCCTAGCGACCCCTCTACTCGCCAATTAGATTCTTGAATGGCATAGCGACCTCTCTATTCGCCGAATAGATTCCTGAGTGGCATAGCGACCCCTCTATTCGCCAAATAGATTCCCGAATGGCATAGTGACCCCTTTATTCGCCAAATAGATTGCTGAATGGCATAGCGACCACTCTATTCGCCAAATAGATTCCTGAATGGCATAGCGACCCCTCTATTCGCCAAATAGATTCCTGAATGGCATAGCGACCTCTCTATTCGCCAAATAGATTCCTGAATGGCATAGCGACCCCTCTATTCGCCAAATAGATTCCTGAATGGCATAGCGGCCCCTCATTGCTACACTGACTACTGGGCGGCTACACCTCATGAGTCGCCCCCCTGTTTTTGTTAGGTCAACATCCTACACAGTTGTGCTAAAGTCTTCCTCAAGTATCCTCTTACGAGCTGTGATGTAGGCCCGAAGAAGAAGGCAGCATATAGGTAGTATACCCAGTACCTTGGTAGTATCACCACGTGGTCATTAGATACGCTGTGGAGTTCATTACCTATCCATTGCTCTTGGCAACAGCTCGTATTGCTGTGTATGGTCAGGACCCAATCTTGGATTGTGGGTTGCAGCAGTGCTTCGAAGAAACTGTGAAGTAATAATCCACATGGCGCTAAGTTGGTGGGGAAATTTGGTTGGCTAGCGGGAGATTCCAGGTTCAATCCTAGCTCATGTCACTCAGGTATGACGGCGTTGGCGGCCTTTGGTCCGGTGTTATCCCTTACATGATATCTCTATCATATGAGGAGTTTTCTCAATGGGTCATGTCCTTCTTGCGATCGCGGCATCCCAACTTAGACAAAACAGACGAGCTTGTGGTGGGTACTGGTTCCATCTTCTATCAATAACAGCATCACATCCCCCTCAGCTGCGAGCATGCCTCGTTGGCCACGGCGCTGTTCTGACAACGCCCTTCCTGAGCATGTCCACTATACTAAGATGCCAAAGCGGAAATCCCAACCTCCCTGATCCTCAGCCTTTGATGGTAGTCGGTTCGTCAAGATTCTGCTTCTTGGTCTAGGGTGTTCTATATAGGACGTCATATCTAACTTGCCCTGGAAATCCACGATCATACAGCTGTCACTAATCTCGGCCCTCTGCGCGCTTAACTGTAAGTCGCACTTCGCTTGCTTTCAGCATAACTTCTGTCGTGCGTCAGATGCGTTGATCGAAGATAAGCATGCGGACGATGATGAGGACGGGAGGAATAGTGAGCGTCGAAGATGATTCCATCGGCTTTCGAATGCCTCTTCCTGTGTAACCTTTTCCTACAATTGCTGCTTCGGGTTTTAAATTCATCGGTCTCGCGAGATCTCAAGCAAGTGGGTTAATATACCACAGTGATGATGCACTCTTGTAGCCATTTATTAACTAATAATTACTATTACACTCCGCTGCTGTCAACAGCCTCGTTAGCGGCTTCCATGTTCTCCTCAATTACACGACGACAACTGTTGCTGCTACTGACTATGGGTCTAGTAGTGGCTTCCATCGCTCAATCGGCAGGCGTTGAAGATGCGGTCTCCTCAGTAGACCCGCTGACTACTATTGATCTTCGCTATTTACAAACCTCTATTGACCCCACGGTTATTTCCTCTCTAGAGGAGGCCGTGAAGGAATTGTCCTTTGCCACTGACACTCTATGGGTGCTCTGCTGTGGAGTTCTCATTTTTTTCATGCAAGTCGGTTTCGCTTCGCTAGAGGTGGGCTCTGTAAGGATCAATAGCGTCGAGAGTATCCTATTCAAGAACGTGCTCGACATCTGTGTTGGTGGCATCTGCTGGTGGGCCACCGGCTTCGCTATCGCGTACAGTCTCCAGGAGACTCAGCATGCTTTCTTCGGTCAAGGTCTATTGTCATGGCCAACTGACAGCACTACGCCTTCAGCTGGCGTGTTCTCTCTCTCTGAGTGGTTCTTCCAATGGGGGTACTCGACGACTGCAGCAACGATAGTGTCTGGGGGTATCGCTGAACGAGCCCGAATAGAAAGCTATCTTATCTACTCTGCTGTTATGACTGGTGTTATCTATCCCGTAGTTGTGTCCTGGACGTGGAATCCTGATGGTTGGCTACGGACGTCCTTCCAATCTCCCTACTACGATTATGCGGGTAGCGGAGTTATTCATCTAACAGGGGGAATTGGTGCGCTCGTTGGCAGTATCGTCCTGGGTTCACGGTCAGGGCGCTTTAAGGAAGGCGTCAG
Source organism: Perkinsus marinus ATCC 50983 (assembly GCF_000006405.1). Classification (NCBI taxonomy): domain Eukaryota; phylum Perkinsozoa; order Perkinsida; family Perkinsidae; genus Perkinsus; species Perkinsus marinus. The sequence continues at coordinate 159,670 of NW_003211408.1, read as the reverse complement.
TCAGATAGTCTTCGAGCCTCATTCGCTGCCTCTGATAGTACTCGGCACTATCTTCTTATGGTTCGGCTGGTTTGGTTTCAACATGGGATCAACACGTGCATTGCATACTTCTACCCAAGCACTCACTGCTAGCTTGATCGCCGTCAACGTAACGTTGGCTGCAGCAGCTGGTGGATTGTCAACCTTCACGTTGCGATACATAATGCTGAAACATCACAAATATAACGTTAAAGCACTGTGCAATGGTATCCTCGCTGGCTTAGTGTCTATCACGGCTTCTTGTGCCAATGTCACGCCCAGTGGGGCTCTGATCGTGGGCGTTGTCGGCGGAATACTGTATCAAATAGCATCATGGTCGATACGTCTATTGAAGATAGACGATCCAGTAGATGCTTTTCCTATACACGGAATTGGCGGTATATGGGGTGTGTTGGCAGTAGCCCTTGTAGATTTCTCAGAAGGCTTCGATGCGGTCAGTTTTGCGCCAAACGTTGGTGTTGGATACCAATTCGGCATTCAACTCCTTGCGGTTGTAGTGATCACAGCATTCGTCGGAGTCTCTAGTTTGTTGGTCTTTGGGCTCTTCCGGATGGTACAGTTCCTCCGCATTGACGTACCTCCCACGGTAGAACGATGCCGTCGGCCGCCGGCTCCTGCTGCTGCTGGCCGACCAACGCTGAAGCCAAATGACTTGAGTGCTGGGGTCAGTGTGGATTCCCGAGCTCATGACTTTGACGATCTTAGTAGCACATGAGTTCTCTCCGCTGAACTGATTTTATATTTTCAAAGCCCATAATAACGAATGTATTCTTTTGGATCTCATGTGAACCCCTGTTTGACATAGTAATAGCAGTAGTAGTGAATGACGAGGGTTTGAGTTCACAACTGAGTGATCAATAATGGGCTCCTGTCGATGAGCGTGGCTCGGGGTGGTCGATTCAACCGGGATCAACGACCGCATTTACTCGCAATACACCACTGGATTATGCAAAATGAGCAACAATGTCAAAGACTGATCAATGGGCTCTGTTTTCCGATACCAACTTCTCTTAAAGGAAGCCTTTCCGAGTTGGGATGAAAATGACGCACCAAAGTTTGTCGTAAAATTCCAGATTTTCTCTGGGTTCGGAAGTACAGCTATCCGAAGCCGAATGACCCTATTTTCCAACTCTGTTTTCAAATGTTGGATTTCTCTAAGTTAAAAACGTTACTTCTCGGACGGGAGTAGCCTTACTCACACCGAGATTGACTCCCGTACCTCGTTGGAATTGGCATCCCTTCAGCCGTATCGACGAAGTTACTTTTGGTGCCCTCGTCCGCCTGCGAATCCGCGCCTTTTATACTATGCATGTGATACCAGAAAAATCGATGAGAACATTTGTGTGACACAAATTCTGTCATCGTCCCAAATCGATCTGTAACACACAATGCGAGACTCGGCGCTCGCCCGAGAGTATGAGCTCATTATGTGGTTATTCCTGAGTCGACTTGATGTGATACACAATTTGATCACAGGTGTAATCAACTCTGCTTGTTAGTTACTGCCATGGTGTCTTTAATGGTTTCATCGACCTTCTTCATGTTGTTGATGATGCTCATCGTTGTCACAGCGTCCGATGACTCGAGCATCGCTGATCTAGTCCGAGATTACCGCCTGCTGCAAGCTCGAGTAGCCGACTTGGAAGAGTCCTCTAGAGGCCTTCAGACGGTCACTAACGATGGTCTTGCTGCCTCTACCAACACCATTTGGCTCATCGTCTGCGGTGCATTGGTTATGTTCATGCAGGCCGGGTTCGCTTCTCTTGAAGCTGGTGCCGTTAGAGTTTATAACGTGCAGAACATTCTCCTAAAGAACCTCATAGACGTCTGTGTTGGTACTCTCTTCTGGTGGGCTTTTGGTTTTGCTATTGCCTACGGCTATGGTGAATCACATGGTTTCTTTGGGCGTGGCCTCACTTCCTGGCCTGCTGATGGTAGCAACGTGCCAGTTGCTGGTGAATACGCCCTTAAGGATTGGTTCTTCCAATGGGCTTTCTCGGCTACTGCAGCGACTATCGTTTCAGGAGGTGTAGCTGAACGTGTCAATTCTGTGAGCTACTTCGTGTACTCGGCGATCATGACGGGGTTCATTTATCCTTTTATTGTGGCCTGGGGTTGGAGTGGCGAGTTCTGGCTCACCAACGACTTCGATTCACCGTACTTCGACTTTGCCGGTAGCGGTATAATCCACCTTACTGGTGGCACCGGTGCTCTTGTAGGCGCTTTTATATTGGGTCCTCGTAAGGGAAGGTTTGATCCTAGAGTTGATCAAGCTATTTTCGATCCCCATTCGATCCCTCTAATCGTCATCGGCGTCTTTATATTGTGGTTTGGCTGGTTTGGTTTCAATGCTGGCTCGACACTAACCATGAGTGATGCCGCTACTGCACATACTGCCGCTCTAGCCGCTGTTAACACTGTCCTCTCTGGTGCCTCTGGTGGATTTACTCTATTTATCATTCGTTTTGGTATTCTTCCTAGTCACAAATTCGACGTTGCCGCAGTGTGTAACGGCATCTTAGCCGGTCTGGTCTCGATCACTGCTAGCTGTGCTATCGTCATTCCTGGTAGCGCTATTATCATTGGAGCCATCGGTGGTATTTTCTACCAGTGTGCCGCTGTAGGCATTCGTTATTTGAAGATTGACGATCCTCTAGATGCTTTCCCTATCCACGGTGTTTGCGGAACGTGGGGCGTCCTGGCTGTCCCCTTCTTCGACTTCGCGAAGGGTATGAGTTCTATGAGTTTCGCCCCAAATGTTGGTGCTGGTTACCAGTTTGGTATTCAACTGCTCGCTGTGGTGGCCATCATGGCTTATGTCGGCGGTTGCAGTATCATCGTATTTGGTGTGATGAGATTCCTCAAGATTTTCCGTGTTCATGAAGACCACGAAGTGAGAGGATATGATTTGTCTGCGCATAACCCTCATGCGGCGTACCAGTTGGACGGAAAGCATGCCAGGTCGCCGTCCACTGATGAGGGTACCAGGCCGCAAGCGGCTGAGAGTCTACCTGGGATCCAGATGGTCGGCGGAAATTAGGTATTTTTTCACATTATTAGATCTACTATATTCCTCTGATAGAATGGACATATTTATTATCGCTGATTATTATTTTCTTGTGCTCTAACTGATATTTCCCGAAGGCTGAGGCCGTGTTGAAGTTTCAGTGTAAATGCGCCGTTGTGATGTGCGCTCGCTAGGGTGATCGATTTTTCTTGAAGGTTTGTATCTTGCGTTCGTATGGTGGGTACTTCGGTCGAAGTATTCGTTAATGGTAAATGTAGTGCTGAAGATGCGTATGTTGGAGTACGGTCGCATGTAGTTAGCCTTGCCAGGGTCACATTTTTATTCATCTATGGAACGCGTAGCTGCTGTATCTACCCATGTTGCTGGTGGCCAGTCCAATACCTATAAGGATGAGAAGAAGCCAGATGACGTAGTTATCTGTGCAGCGTTGAGGACGCCACTCTGTAAGGTAAGTTGTTATGACAGTTCATGGCGATGTTGTTAGTGGTTGATTCAGGCTAAGAGGGGTTCCTTCCGTACCACTTCGGTCGAGGATATGATGTGTCCGGTTATGAAGGCCGTTGTCGAGAGGACCGGCGTTGACCCCAAGACCATTGGTGACGTCCAGATGGGCAATGTGCTTCAATCTGGTAGGCCGTTCAGATCACATATTGAATCGGAAAAGTGTATCGATTCAGGTTCTGGAGTTGTTCCAGCTCGTATGGCCGCCTTGATGGCCGGTATCCCGATCGAGGTCCCTACGGTTTCAATCAATCGGCAGTGTTCGAGTGGTCTCCAAGCGGTAGCCAACATTGCTTCTGATATCAAAGCCGGCTACATCAAAGTGGGCCTTGCTGGCGGCGTTGAGAGTATGAGCATGTACGTGTCTGAGCTGAGCTCTCTGTTGTATAATTTGGTCTCATCGTCAGGTATGACATGATGTCCGCATTGGACCCGAGTAAAGTTTCTGATAATGTCTTTGAACACGAAGCTGCGAGGAATTGTCTCATCCCGATGGGCATGACCAGCGAAAATGTCGCCGCTAAGTAGGCTGCTCATAGAGGGAGAAGATTTGGGGAAGTTCGATCAGGTTCGGTATCACTCGAGAGGTCCAAGACAGAATGGCTGTGGAATCACATCTCAAAGCGAGCAGGGCTCAGAAGGACGGATTGTTCGACGATGAAATTGTGAGGTTTTTATCTGCTTCGCTCCGCTGCTCATTTTTGATATGGTGAAGGTACCAGTGGTGACTAAGATTGTTGATCCGAAGACTGGTGAGTCTAAGACCATCACGGTGACGAAGGACGAGGGTTGTAAACCTGAAACGACTTTTGAAGGTGATTTATTTTTGTCTCCATTCATGTTCGTACCACTCCTTTGTCTCCTCGTAGGTCTTTCTTCTCTCCGTCCTGCCTTCTTGAAGGGTGGTTCCACTACTGCAGGCAATGCCTCGCAAGTGACAGATGGTGCTGCCTGTGTGCTTCTCGCTCGTCGTGATGAGGCCCAGAGACAGGGGCTTCCGATACTGGCCAGATTCCAAGGCTTCTCGGCTGTTGGAGTTCCACCCGAAATTATGGGTATTGGTCCCGCGGCGGCCATACCCGCTGTCCTCGCTCAGACAGGCCTCAAAGTTGCTGACATTGACATATACGAGATTAATGAGGCTTTCGCTAGTCAAGCCACGTGAGTTACCTTTATTGGTGGTTTTCGAATCACTCTTATTCATGATCAGATATTGTGTCCACAAGTTGAAGATTCCAGCTGAGAAGTTGAATCCGAAGGGAGGCGCCATCGCACTGGGTCACCCATTAGGTTGCACAGGTGCCCGGCAAATCGCTACGCTGCTTCCGGAGATGAAACGTGAGTTTGAGTTTATCTCCCGCTTCGATTTCATTCATCCAGGCACTAAAGCTAAGCTCGGCGTTGTTTCGATGTGCATCGGTGGTGGTATGGGAGCCGCTGGTTTGATTGTGAACGAGCAATAGATTCATTTCCCGATTGTATTCAAGATTTGTTGGTTTTTAGAAGGAGTCTAGTTGTATCTTTTCAGTAGAGGTACACATAATTTCTAGTGATTTTTCAACGGTTGTTGGTGAAATGCCGTTTTCAATATGATTAAAAACAGACACTACTGTTTGAGTTGAGTAAGCTGGCGGTGGGATTAGCTGAGAGAATTTGAAGATTGTGATTTTACTCATCGCCAGATAGTTGGGGCAGTTCGATTAGAAGTGAATCCTCGAACAGCTCACGTGGGGTATAGCCTATCGTCTTCGATCTCTATCAAGGCGTGAATGGATAGGCGTGCGATAGTTATACTCTAATGATTGGAAATCTCACTCTGAGGATAGTTTTGTG
>NW_003211408.1:153798-154169 GCF_000006405.1 Perkinsus marinus ATCC 50983 | reverse complement strand
GAGAGTTGGCTGATTAATCATTAGTAACGATGGGTATTTCAGAAATCGGTATAACGGATAATCATTATTGAATAACGATAAAAGGATTCCGGAAAACATAATGTTGACGCCGTCAACATTATGTTTCTCAACATACGTTGAGAACATATGTTTCGTCAACTTGACGGTTTGGTATCCTCAGTCGTGGGTGAATCGGCTATTGAAACGTCCTTAACGCGTACGATTATCAGGTCAGGGACTCTCTCTCCGTTAAGGTCGACCCGGTTAGTTGAGAGGGGCATAGATCAGTAAACACATCAACCACTGAGACACTTGATGGGGCAGTCTACTGCTAGTCACAGCACTAAGCTATCGCTCCTAAGTTAGGAGTC
>NW_003211408.1:147430-153698 GCF_000006405.1 Perkinsus marinus ATCC 50983 | reverse complement strand
CGACTCTACCCAGGCTCCTTTGCGTTTCCGTTTCGAGCGTGTGAAGTTCGTGTACAACAGGTTGGCTTTTCCCGCAGAGTAATCTGCACTCTGAGTCAACTGCTGCTGGTTTGCTGCGTCGCCGCAATCCCTCCCACACACGCACTGAAGTCACCTAAGGTGGTCACTCCTACCGAATGCATAATAATCAGCTAACTAGCATGATGGGGTACATTATTCGCTCAGCTCTGGGGCTTTACTGGGATTTATAGTAAAGGCTCAACACCATGCTCAGACTCAATTTTCAGTCAATTTCGCACCCCTCGCCAATCTGGATTTCGGTTCCTCAATATATACTCGCAATCATAATCTAAAAGTTTATACTCGGATTCGGGTTTATGAACCTGTATCCGAGTTCGAATAAGCATCAGATGTTCATGCACGGGCACATCGAAAGTTGTTGACAGATTGAAAGCATCAGAAATTCCCACCATTCCCCTGGGGGTAAATTACCACTCAGTAAAGCAACATTACAGAGAGAGTATCAGTGAATCTTCCACTACATCAAGCACTACAACCACACAGGAGGCAACCGTCTAGGTTAATCTAGCCAGAAAGAGAGCTATATACTACTGAGCAATCATGAAAACTCTCTACACCCCCTGGTGGAGACGACGCTCGAATAAGTATAATCAATCATCACACAATGGAAGTAGCTCAATGCAACACATATATCATCGTATAATTCGATCACAGACTGTTTGCGAGTCACAGACAGTGACAGATTGCGAAGCAACAGTATATTCTCATCTAACGCGCTGCTTAACACATCGGAAGAGAGCAGAATCATATCGGACTGTCCCAGTGAGCTTCTGCTAGCACAGTCACGTATGCCCGCCTAGACTTACGTGAAGGTAGGCTTACTGGCAGGATACAAGAGCTATCGAAAAGGAAAATGAAGTCACGAGTTATCTGCTGGTAACTCACTACTATCGTATAACATAAGTAATCTCGACTACGATATAAGGAAATAGACGAGTATAGAGGCCACTCAGCCCTGCGCGGATGCGCAGACATGGCAGAACTCTCAGGAACAGAAATGACGTGGAGAAGATTACAGCGTGCGAAGTCTTCCAACAAAATGCTCGTAGACATGAGTTATCAAATCACTACAAGTTCAGAGAGTTTTTAAAATTCCCATCAACACGGGGATGAAACCATCATTATCTTGCAGCTTTCAAATACTCAGAGCAGAGAGACTTGTATACACAATCTTCGAGCACATCTTTTATGCAACGTTGGACCTTCTTTTATCGACGGCTATGGCCAGCTCAGAAAGCATATGCTCAGTAGTCTCCCAACTGACGCAGCCGTCGGTGACTGACACCTACAGAGAAGTTGATCGCGTTCCCCATGGTCGGACAAGTTCGAGCTCTAAACCATAAAAACGAATGCTAACTTACGCCATATTTCAAGCCCAATTTCTGCCTTGTTAAGACCGATGCTCTTGTATCCAACTCTGGTACCGATCCGAGTTCATCATCAACTCGACTGGGGCGGGTAGAACCTAATAAACCTAATCGCACAAGATAATCAAGAGCTCACACCTACTACCAGGAGTTGAAGTATCAGTAGATTCGCTCGCTATAGAGACAGCCCTCCCAAGTGATGCAGGCAAACTTTGTGAACCCTCGTTCAAATTTGACTCAATCATGACTCCTGATATATGGCACATGCGTACAGAAAAGAGCAAATCTTCATGGAAGTGCTCTCACCAGCGATAGACGAGGCCACATCCGAGTTGGTGGTCAGTTGGTGACAAATGTCAGCCATGACCAGTGGTTGCCTCAAGTAGTCCTTGTTGCTGTTGCCATGGCTGCAGTCGATGACTATACCTCGACGGTCGAGGCCAGCACAACTGAACCAGAAGAACTCACTTGCGACACTCAAATGAGCTCCAAAAATCGCACAACGCTCGTCATCGTTGAAAAGACATATTGTCGAGTTACAGGAGGAGAGCCGAACGATCCACTCGGAAAAACCCACCTCAAGAGTTCTACGCATTTAGCGACTTTATCCTCCTGATAGTTGGGGCCCGATCGGCCACCCCTTAAAACAACATGAGTATTCTTGTTGCCTCGAGAGCGGACAATACACATACTTCCCTGATCATGGAACGGAGCAATAATTCCAAAGGACGATGCCAGCGATACCTTTGATGAAGGCGCGAGATAGGTATGCTCCTCTCCACTACAAACCACAGCGTCGACAGCCACCGAGACTTCCCTGAGCACCACCACATCACATAGATCAGATCGAGCCGGGTACTCACCCTCCAGTAGAATTCTTGAATCCAACAGGGAGGTCAAGACCACTGACCAGCTGACGATGTGGCTGACTCTCGACGGTTCTCGCTCCAACTGCGGCCCATGACACAAGATCTTCGAAGTACCTATAAACTCAGCATAACATATATAGACACGTCAAGAGCCCTACTGAGTTGTCGAGGCCTCCACAAACTCGGACGCTGCAGGAACACCCATATCAGTGATATCTCGGAGAAGTTCTCGTGTGATGCTGAAAGACACACGAGAGTACATCGCCACATATATGAACAGAGTCTCACCGAATTCCTTCCAAAACTTGACATGTGTCGTCCAGATATGGATCGTTCAAAAGACCTTTCCAGCCCACCGTGCTCCGAGGCTTCTCGTAGTACCTACCACACGCAGGCGCTAAGATTCATCGAAAGTCACAGCTGCAGATACACGTACACGCGCATGATGATGAGAAGATCTTTACGAAAACGATCGGAAAGGACCTTCAACCGTCCAGCATACTCCTTGGCAGCTTCAACATCGTGAACGGAGCACGGGCCCACGATCACTATTAGACGGTCATCGTCTCCTGAATGAACAGCAGAGTAGCACCAACACGATACATCAATGACCGACTTGACCGTACCTTGGATGATAGCGCTGGCCTCGTCTCTTGCTCTCTGAACAACCTCCTGACCTCTCGATGAAGATGGGATTGAATCTCGCAGCTCCTGGAGGTGAACAAACATGGTGTCTCACCGACATCATCATCACCACCGTACTACTACCTCGGCGGAGGGCAAACAGGCGACTTCTACTCGAGAAGGCGAGGTAGATCTGGACCGGGCAATCTGTAGCATGTGTAATCAGCCCGGTGGAGAAGGTGAAATCGAAAAGGAGGTGCAGACAGTGAGAAAGTTGGTACAGGAAATAAATACCTGTCAACAACTACTTATTCACATCGCCACCCAAGCACTGTCAATCAGCAAAACGGCGGGCGCGCTCTGTATGACAAAGTATCTTTATCAATGCGTTTCACCGAAGACCCGCCGACTCTCCAAATGGTCTCCACAACAGCCAAAGCTGTGCACCAGACCAAGGAAATCTCATAGATAGTTAGGACGACAAGCACTCAGCCGGAAATCGAGCAGAGTCGCTCACTGACAGGACTATCATGTGCTCAAAATAGTATTCAGTGACCGCTTCTTAGACCGCACGCAGCAGTGGCCATACCAGAACACAATCGGGGATCGCAATGGAAGTGAAGCAATGTTGATGTATAGGAAGCAATGTTGATGGAATGATACAGCTAGATGAAATGACACTCAACTAGGAGCCACAGCAGCCGCTGGATGAGGTCCCCTTGTCACTGAATGGGAGGTCGAGCCTGAGTAAAGGATAATGCATACATGATAATAGACGTGAATTCACCCCTCTTAAGCCGTGAAAATATCTTGCAGAACTGTTATAGAGAATCGCCAATCGAGACACAGAGGAATAATTCCTGACGGGTCCAAGATTCGAACCCACGACCCCTATGCGATGAATGAACAATCTCATATAGATTGTCTCGAAACCGCTTATAGTATCATATCACGATGGTCTCGATGTCTCACAAAAGTTTCACCTGATCGGCCTATCGTAGTCACGCGCTACGGCAACTCCATAATCGGACCCCTCGACCGGTACCGGCGCTCCGAAGCTCGAGTGCTGAGCTTGCTGCTGAAGCATCTGCCGTTGCAGCGCTAACCGGACCACCTAAACTCGACACATACAACACTATCCCTCTTTAGTGTACTACCTTCTCTGCTACTGCATAGAACAAGAACTCAATCTGCTCTCCACCTGTCAGTGAGGATGTGAGGAAGAATGGGAAACCCTGAAGACCGGCACTACAGCCACAGTCCACATTGCTTGTGAGCCAGTTCATTCACCAAAGCCACTTTATGAACTCCGTATTCGATAACACTTACGATTGCAATTAAATACTGAGAACATAGAACAAGTGCACCATCCTTATCGATCGCTTGAGTCACAGTAAGACGCGCTCCGCGATTCCAAATTGCCTTCACAGTAGTCTATAGGCTAGTCCACGAGAAATAACATCAATCGTGCAGGGCCAGAGTGTTAGCTATTGACAAGTTAATAGCTCCAGAATACTCCACGTCCCATAGTGCGATCTTCACAGCTACAGGTCTAGTGTGATCAAGTGCGCCACCCCAACGGCTACATTCTCATTCGCATATCTCCGAGCAAACGAGACATCGAGTTTTGGCGCTAGATCCTGCTTCGTACCAACCTGATTGGAAAATAACTCATATGAGGTATACAGCCATGTGTTCCTAATCACTGCGATAATGCTTCCAGTAATAACGATGCAGGCGACCGAATTCGACCCGGCCCCAAGTACCAGAACAAACTCAGCCCGTTCGTTATGTTGAGCCACTTGATTCTGCCACCATTTTATTTGGTCAAAAGACGCTGAATTGGACAAATCGAAACACAACAAACATATCTGAAAACGATTCCCTGTACCGTTAGCAGCACCGCCACTAACGAGGCAAGCCGAGGCAGGCCACACATCCATGAACGCTCCCTAGTATTACATCCGCCTGCCTATAATAATTTCCGGCCAATTGGGCAAACCGCTCCTGGCCTGCTGTATCATACAGAATCAATTTGATGGGCTCTGCTACACCTAAAAAAGGTATGCTGATGATTTTCCATAAGGGCACCGACACTAAACTTATCAAAAGTGTTGATGCTGGTGCTACCTGTCACATTCAGGGTCTTCTCCTTCGAGTCACAACCTAACGTGGATTGCGTGTTAGCGTCAAATACATCATCTACGAATCTGATCAGATATACGACAAGCTGGCCCCAAAGATGCGATCCACCGTAGTTATCGAGACCCAGACTCTCTCCTCGTACTACCTTGTGACCAAACAAGTCTTCCCTACGCTAGCGGGCCCCACTACAATGACCTTGCCAACTAAAACCTTAGGGACGGGCATGGCAGGAAGAGGCAACAAGCAATACTGAACAATTGAGTGATGTTCTATAAGTCGTTGACAGTGAGTAAGAAAAAAGAAGGTCACGTTCAAGCAGCCCAACAGGAAAGCTGCACTGAGTGTGGCGAGCGCGCATTACGTCACACTTGCTTCCTTACTGGGACTTTCAATATGAACACGACGGTCGTAATACGACCCACAGGTTCGTGGGTCGTGCGAATCAGTGGGTCATATGAGTCATACGATACGATACTATCATACCGGTTCATACAACCATACGAGTCGTATGCTACGATTCGTATGGACATCAGGCCTAATGCGATTGATTCCAAATTGGAGTCTCCAATGGGTAGAGACATTGTCGTTTGTCGATTGTCCAATGATCTGGGACCTCGGTGAACGTATAGGTCGCTATTTCCATCATGAAAGATCATGTCAGGCAGAAGACTTGGTAGTTGGGATTGCCTCAAGCAGTCTGCCAGTGACCCTTAGCGACAGAATCTGGTGCTAATGGCCAGTGGCCATTGGCCACTGCCAGAGGTGACTGCTAGTGGCTCATTGGTGAAATCTGGTGGCCAGATAACCATGAGTACTGTCATGCGAACCAGTTGGAGGTCCTACAATGTAGGACCTTTGGTTGATTCGCAGTGTAAGACCTACACTAGCCTGTATAGCACTGACTTGGAACGATACAGCCTAGGGAAGATGCCGTCGCCAACGGCGCGTTGCTGCTCCCGAAGCACTTACCCATAGACCCATACGCTCACAGTATGCTTTCCATGTTCCGCTTTAGGATTACTTAATATCTTCCGACAAACTCCATATGAAGTTCTTCGAAGCGTTCATTCTCTGCTTCATGATGATTGGCACTGGAGCCATGTCTTTCGATGGTATCAATCTCGAGGAGCCTGGAACGGACAAGATTCTCGAGAATGCGGTTGGCCAGGAGACTGCTGAACC
>NW_003211408.1:145695-147330 GCF_000006405.1 Perkinsus marinus ATCC 50983 | reverse complement strand
TCATTCACCAAAGCCACTTTATGAACTCCGTATTCGATAACACTTACGATGCAAATAAATACTGAGACATAGAAACAAGTGCACCATCCTTATCGATCGCTTGAGTCACAGTAAGACGCGCTCGCGATTTCAAAATTGCCTTCACAGTAGTCTATAGACTAGTCCACGAGAAATAACATCAATCGTGCAGGGCCAAAGTGGTAGCTATTTACAAGTTAATAGCTCCAGAATACTCCACGTCCCATAATGCGATGTTCACAGCTACAGGTCTAATGCGATCAAGTCTGCCACCCCAACGGCTACATTCTCATTCGCATATCTCCGAGCAAACGAGACATCGAGTTTTGGTGCTAGATCCTGCTTCGTACCAACCTGATCGGAAAAGAACTCATATGAGGTATACAGCCATGTGTTCCTCATCACTGCGATAATGCTTCCAGGATAGTAATGACTATGCAGGCGACCGAATTCGACCCGGCCCCAAGTACCAGAACAAACTCAGCCCGTTCGTTATGTTGAGCCACTTGATTCTGCCACCATTTTATTTGGTCGAAAGACGTTGAATTGGACAAATCGAAACACAACAAACATATCTGAAAACGATTCCCTGTACCGTTAGCAGCACCGCCACGAACGAGGCAAGCCGAGGCAGGCCACACATCCATGAACGCTCCCCAGTATTACATCCGCCTGTCTATAGTAATTCCCGGCCAATTGGGCAAACCGCTCCTGGCCTGCTGTATCATACAGAATCAACTTGATGGGCTCTGCTACACCTAGGAAAGGTATGCTGATGATGTTCTATGAGTGCACCGACACTAAACTTATCAAAAGTGTTGATGCTAGAGATTGAGCCCACCTGTCACATTCAGGGTCTTCTCCTTCGAGTCACAACCCAACGTGGATTGCGTGTTAGCGTCAAATACATCATCTACGAATCTGATCGGATACGTGACAAGCTGGCCCCAAAGATGCGATCCACCGTAGTTGTCGATACCCAAACTCTCTCCTCATACTACCTCGTGACCAAACAAGTCTTCCCTACGCTAGCGGGCCCCACTACAATGACCTTGCCAACTAAAACCTTAGGGACGGGCATGGCAGGAAGAGGCAACAAGCAATACTGAACAACAATCGAGTGATGTTCTATAAGTCGTTGATAATCTCCACTCAACAAAGTGAGCAAGTGTCGCGAGGATAATGACCAAGATCAGTCTATCGATTAGAATGGCTAGCGCTTTTAAGTTTATAATTTCAAGTTTATGTCACGGTAAATAAGAGATTTACTGCCCAGCCCCTTTCTCAGCTCTGCGTTGGAAAGTACACCACACAAGAAAAAAGAAGTCACGTTCAAGCAGCGCAACAGGAAAGCTGCACTGAGTGTGGCGAGCGCGTATGACTTCACACTTGCTCCCTTACTTGGACTTTTAATATCCACACGACGGTCGAAATACGACCCAAAGGTTCGTGGGTCGTAATCAGTGGGTCATATGAGTCATACAATACGGTACTATCATACCGTATGGTTCATACAGCCATACGACTCGTATGGACATCACGCCTAATGCGATTGACTCCAAATTGGAGTCTCCAATGGGTAGAGACATTGTCGTTTGTCGATTGTCCAATGATCTG
>NW_003211408.1:142780-145595 GCF_000006405.1 Perkinsus marinus ATCC 50983 | reverse complement strand
TTGTTCATATTGACATGGGCAATGGTTGTTGTAGATTAGCGATTAGCGTATAAGTCTCCCAATGCGAAGCTTGAGAGAATTCTCAAGATATGATATTATCATTTGTGTGTCCAGCGCACAAAGCCCCTGGGTATACTCAGCGAACGAGTTGCGAATCGCGATTAGCGCCGCGACTGCAATCTGAAATCGGATCGCCCTATCGCAGTGTTCCGACTCGGAACGACTGAAATTCGGTCCGCACTCTGATACATTATGATGGGCTTGCAGAGGGATGGTTAGTTACAACTAACATAAGCAAAAAGGAGGGGACGCACTTGAATTCACAGCCCAGGCCCTGGATCGTGAACTGGATAATCGTGTGACAACTCGGGAAGTTTCCGGAATTTCCACTTTCGATAACCCCGGCATATTCCATACATTCTTCCCCTATATGTGAGTCGCATAATGTAACGGATTGAGCGATTATGAACTACTCTCCAATTCGGAGACCTCACGCGACTGATAACACGACCTATTCATCCACAGAGTACGAACCTAGTCCCCCGATTGGGTTCGGAACCCCATCGGGTTTCATTCACTGCATGAGCTCTTGTAACCTTTCCTCAACCCCTCGTTGAAGCACTTCCATAATTGGCGGCCAGGCCTCCTCGGTATAAGTGTACGGATCGGGGATGCTCGCATTACATAGCATCTCGATGCGAGGCATCGACTGAATTAGTCAGGTTACTTGACTCAGGTATTGCACAAATCTGAGTGTCCTCTCACCTCATCCACACTTCGAACCTTGTCATTCACTATCGCCTCGAGACGCTCAACATGCCCGCTGTCCATCCCATACACAGTTCGAGCACGACTTAGCATCTCCACGGTGAGCTGGCAAATAGGACATCGAGCTCAACGAGGCGCTAAGATAACACACCAATTTAGATCTGTGTTTCCGCTCTAGGGCGGTGTCATAACCCTGCGCACCCAATAGCTTGATGGCCAGAGGATTCATCGGTTGCCCGGGATGCGCATCGAGACCTGCCGACCTGCACACTGATCGTTGTTCTCCACATTGTACCATAGACAGACTGGACGAGTTACTCTATGGTTAGCTGACCCTGCTTCGTTCCCGCGAGGAGGTGGTACGCGTAATAATGCGCGACGGCTGAGCGACAGGTATTGCCTGTACACACAAAAAGGACGTCGATCGATTCGGTCATTGGGAGCTATGATTCTCCAAGAGTTAATGCTCCATGAAACTCGCAATAACGCGAATCAGTAACTCAAACGAAAACGTTGTTCATGATACAGAATGGATATTTTCCTCACGACAGGTGTCTCGGTCCCAAGTGCAAGTAGAAGTCTTATGGATTATTAGAATCCAGTCGCGTGGCCTCATGCACTCCCACGGATTACCCGCTCTTTCGACTAACCCAGCATAGGATTTTGACCTGCGTTATTCACAATAGTACGTGCTCAGTGAGCACCAAAGATGGGCAGTGCCCATTGGGCACTCGCCAGAGGGATACCTTGAGGAGAATAGCTCAGGACCGAGCTACGAATCCATCACCACTGAGGGTTCATAAGCGTAATAGTGCTACAGTCACACATTACTATTATGAATTTCAACTCTAGAACTCGGTCCGTCTAGTGTATTGGCAATACAATATTGCTGTTAGAAAAACTCTTAGCAGCCTGGGCCCCGCGCTTTCACCAGTTCGCACGTCTAATCTCTACATGGACATAACAAGCATATCTGAGAACGATTCCCTGTACCGTTAGCAGCACCGCCACGAACGAGGCAAGCCGAGGCAGACCACACATCCATGAACGCTCCCTAGTATTACATCCACCGTGCCTATAATAATACCCGGCCAATTGGGCAAACCGCTCCTGGCCTGCTGTATCATACAGAATCAATTTGATGGGCTCTGCTACACCTGAAAGATGTGTACTTATCATGTCCCACTCGTGCACCGACACTAAACTTATCAAAAATGCTCATGCTACACATGAATTTGATGCTCGAATTCATCTGTAGCTCAAATTTTTAGCCCACTTGTCACATTCAGGGTCATCTTCTTCGAGTCACAAGCTAACGTGGATTGCGTGTTAGCGTCAAATACATCATCTACGGATCTGATCAGATATACGACAAGCTTACCCGGAAGATGCGATCCACCGTGATTATTGAGGCCCAAACTCTCTCCTCGTACTACCTTCTGACCAAACGAGTCTTCCCTACGCTAGCAGGTCCCGGCGGGACCGTCCCACCACAATGGCCTTGACAACTTCAACCTTGGGGACGGGCATGGCAGGAAGAGGCAACAAGCAATACTGAACAACAATCGAGTGATGTCCTGTAAGTCGTTGGTAAGCTCTACTCAACACAGTGAGCAAGGAAAAGAAGTCACGTTCAAGCAGCGCAACGGGAAAGCTGCACAGAGTGTGGCGAGCGCGCATGACTTCACACTTGCTTCCTTACTTGGACTTTAATATTCACACGACGGTCGTAATGCGATCCACTGCTTCATTGATCGTTCCATTATGGAAACAGTGACTCGTATGAGTCATGCCGTATGACTCATACGGTATGGTACTATCATATCGTATGATTCATACAATCATACGACTCGTATGGAGAATCTCCATTGTCCATCACGATTAACTCCAAGACGTTGTCGTTTGCCGATCGTCCAAGGTTTCGGGCCCTTGGTGAACGGAGAGGTCGCTATTTCTATTACAGTGGACCCTGTTAGCCAGAATACTGAGCAAGCCCGCATGCTCGGAAAAGTGGGCACTTGGACGGGCTCCAGATATCCACGAGTAC